>NW_008709979.1:788264-789826 GCF_000327385.1 Lottia gigantea | reverse complement strand
TTATTTATGCCATATATTTAATGTAATATTGGTAAACAGTTATATTGTGCATTTATTGATTTTTCTAAATGTTTCGACAGGATTGATAGGCAGTTGTTAGTGCAAAAATTAAGTGATCTAGGTTTGAGTAATAGAATGTTAAGATGTATTCACTCTATGTATAAAACCGTTACATTATGTGTGAAGTTTAAACGTGAATATTCACAATGTTTTACATCCTTCTCTGGTGTAAAGCATGGAGATAACCTTTAACCACTATTGTTCCTTTTATATATGCATGATTTTGACACTTTTTTTATCATCTGATACACGTGACCCGGTCACTCTTGATAATCGTGTATTTAACTACGCTTACATATCGTCACCTCAGGTCTATAATGTTCTATCTCCGTTCTTGTTGTTTTTGAGAAAATCAAATTTGAAACTTTGACAACCATATAAATGCCATATTAAGTGAAGGAATATATCAAAATTAACATGTTGTGAAAAATCATTCATTTATTTTTACTTTAATAAAATTCATTTTGACAAAAAGTTTACAAATTTCTCATATTTTTGTTTTACAAAAACGGACAATGGAGGAATTGGGATATAGAACGATATGGAATTAGTAGCAGAAGACAATCTCATATTGGCACCCGTTCCATATCCCACATTTCCTAGCTTTAAACGTAGATCGATTAATTAATAAAAAAAATGGAATTAAGATAAAATGAATAATATTTGAAGACATTTTCTTATATGTTGTAATAAAAGCTGACCATTGTATATATGGAAACCAAATTTTGATAATATGTCGACCGACGATATTCCAGTAATTTTAATATGTAACAATCAATAAAAATCAATATAATCGGAGGGAATTTGACTGTTTTACCTTTTTGATGCTTTTGACATTTAAATAAAGGCTTTATCGTGTAATATAATTCATATTAATTATTAGCGTCTATGCCAAGAGTAAGTCTATAGTAATCACAGTCAGAAAGTGGCATAAATGGCATCATACTTTTCAAATCGTTGATTTTTTCTTTCGAGTATGTCATGTTTTTTTCCAATACCGAGGGATTCGGAAAGGTTTTACATTTTCCATCTGACCGGGTGCTCTTTTTTCTAGAAATAGTATGGGTTTTCAATTCTTCAGAAAAACAAAATTTGTAATCACACTGCATATGTCGGGAAGAATCAATTCTCAAATAATTTAGTTTACAAAATTGAATATTAAATTTAAATCGTTGTGAAACCTTTTGGAAATCAAAGAATTGAGATTTTTTCATTTGTATAACTTTCATGTGTTTTGGTCGAACTTTAAGTAAGACTCTGACAAGGGATATTGGGCTATAAATTTCGGCTACTCCTAGTGCTTTTTCAATGTGACTGTGAACATTGTCTACTTCTTGTATAGAAGAATGTCCAGGTGTTCCAAATTTATGTTCAATGATGAGACCTGAATGTCAGACCACAAAATCAGATGATTAATATTTGGAATATCTTCGCACACTTTTTGTAATATAACACACAAAGCACTTGCAATTTCATTAGCCCCCTACCCATCATATTATCTG
>NW_008709979.1:786981-788214 GCF_000327385.1 Lottia gigantea | reverse complement strand
CTATTTTATTATGCCGACGATAGTACACTTCTATCTCTTTCTGCTGCAGGCCTTCAATCACTTTTAAACAGACTGAAGTGTACTGTACTTTATGGAAACTTGATATTAATATTTCTAAGACTAAAACTATGATATTTAAGAAAGGTCGTGCTAATTTAGATAATATTTTTGAATATAATGGCTATTTAGAAAATGTAAAATCTTTTAATTATCTTGGTGTTGAATTCTCTAGTAACGATCTGTTCAATACTACTCAAAAATCTATATCTGTAAAGGGGAGTAAGGGTGTTTATCAGTTATGTAATGTTTTTAACAATGTATATTTAAGTGTAAATCAGCTATATCAACTATTTAATTGCTATATCGGCTCTATTTTGAATTATGCGTGTGCTTTATGGGGTTTCCGTACTGGTCCCGATATTGAAAGAGTCCACACTAATTTTTGTAAAAAAATACTGGGAGTTAAATCACCTACGCCTTCACATGCAGTCTATGGGGAGCTAGGGGTCACTCCATTATATTTTAAACGTATCGAAATAATTTTAAAATACTGGTTAAGAATTGTATCAGATAAAAACTCAATACTATATTTTATTTATAATGTAACATGTAATAGTCTTTATATGTCTAATAGATTTAAAAAGTGTAATTGGGCCTATAACGTAAAATGTATGTTTGGGGTTTTCATGTGACTGGTTAAACCAAGGGGAAGTTACCATTGCTATGTCCCCAATAGGTACAGACGACGTTTAATTGATCAATATATCCAACAATGGAATAGTTCACGCTTTAGTTCATCAAAATTACATTTTTATAATCTATTTACGTACAATTTGGATTTTAAACCATATTTAAATCATTTTATCATACCAAAATATAGGAAATGTTTCTCAAACTTCAGATGTAGTTCTCACAGTCTGGCAATCGAAACTGGTAGATATACAAATGTACATAGAAATAATAGACTTTGTAAATATTGTAATATGCATGTTGTTGAAGATGAATTTTCTCTTATGTTGCCCTGCCTATACTAATCTTAGAAACTGTTATCTGTCTCCCTATTATTGTGTATACCCAACTTTAGAAAAATTCATATTTTAATGTCTACCAGTGCTATTCCATTAATCATTCCACTCTCTAAATATCTCTATTTTTCGTTCAAACTTCGTACTTCCTTACATTTAACTTAACTGTACATTTAATTGACTTTTCTTCTAATACCATTATTTGTAT
>NW_008709979.1:756206-786166 GCF_000327385.1 Lottia gigantea | reverse complement strand
GTATAGAATGCTTTTTACTTCGATCAATCTAATGATAGTAATTCCCTCCTCTTATTTTATAGAAATTATCTTATGTTATCTTTACAGATCAAGAAAGATTACAAGGTTTTGAGCTAAGATTAAGTTTTAATGGTAGATGTAATATAGATGGATATAAACAATCTACAATTTGTTATAAAGATACTAGTACAACAATACAAGATATCTACAATATAAATAGTTGTAATCAATCACAAAATATACAGTTTAATGGTAGATATGTATATATTAGTGTAGAAAATCCCAACCAAGGAGACAAACCTCTCACACTCTGTGAAGTAGAAATATTTGAAAGTGAGTTTTTCTTGTTATACGTATTTAATTTTGGGTGTGCATATACCGATACGCCAATACATATCAGGAATTGTATTGTGTTCATTTTTCAAACCTTGTCTGAAGGCTGACGATCCACTTGACAATACAATAATTTTGCTGTTTATACCTATATAAAAAAAAAGATCAATGTTGTTATTATACAGCCGACAAAACATTAAGACCACTAAAGAAATATCGTCTAAATCTGCTGAAATGTCTTTTGGATCTTACTTAGAACAATTACACAAATTAGATTCATCAAGATATACTATTTAGAAAGCCAATTTCTCTCAAAAGATTCATAAGTCCTCAATATGTGATTGAATTATATTATTCTTTAGAATGTGGGAGTAATTGTGTAGGTGGCTGTGATTCTAGTGGTAATTGTAACAACTGTACTTCTGGTTATTATGGTAATAAATGTGATACACCATGTCCTACTAATTGTAATGGTGGTTGTATCCAGAATAATGGTGATTGTGAAGCTTGTGAAAAAGGTAGTACAGGTTGTAATAATGGGACATGTAATAGAAATGATGGTAGTTGTATATATGGTTGTATTTCTGGTAAATCAGGACCTACATGTACTAATGATTGTAGTAAAAACTGTATTATATGTAGTCAGAATGACAATAAGAAATGTACCCAATGTCACGATGGATATTATGGACAGTCATGTAAACAACCATGTAATAAAACATGTCAATCACAAGACAATAATCCAGTATGTAATATAACTAATGGTTATTGTACTATTGGATGTATTAAGGGTTATTATGATGATGTTTGTAACAAGAACTGTAGTAGTAACTGTTTTAAGAAGACATGTCTCCAGACTAATGGTTCATGTACCGATGGTTGTGTTGCTGGTAAAATTGGTGATAAATGTGCTGAAGGTAGATAGAGATTACTGTTTAGTAATATGATCTGTAGGGACTAAACTTTGAAATTACAACCGTTCAAGACGCGTTAGTTATTGTATGTACTGTATGTAAGGCATCGTTTGTGCAGTTAGGAATACTATGATTTTATGAATAGATATAAAATATATTTGATATTTGAATAGTTTTGTGATTGAATTTTAAATTTTCTGTTGATCATTACTATATATCACCCCTAGTCTATTTAAAATACATTAAATTATAAAATATTCCATTTCACTGAATGTTTTCTAGATTGTCCCAATGGAACATATGGATTAAGATGTAGCTCTACCTGTGGTAATTGTTATAACCAAACTATCTGTCATATCGTAACTGGTGCTTGTGATCTAGAGCTGGGCTGTGAAGCTGGTTTTCAAGGACCAACTTGTAAAGAAGGTAATAACCTATATTTCCTGAAATTACTTTTTAACAGAATGAAAGAATCTGTCTTATTTTGTGTTTTAACGGTGACGCATGTATAGAGAAAGCACTGAGGTACAAAACTTAATCACCAGTATTCTTTTTGGAGTGCATCTATGGTAAATTAAAATCATATTTTGGATAATGTAAAATTTTAGCTGAGGAGGACACTTTGCATTTCTACCCAAGGAGCATAAAACTATACTCCAAGTTTCCATCCCTCTGAAGAAATTCATTTTTCCTTGGTCGTTTTCTACATATTTTAAAATGGCAATATGATTTGAATGAAGTCGTGATATACTGTGATATAGAGAGTAATATAATTTATATTACAGTAGTTGAGAAAGCAGACAATAGTATCACGATTATATCAGCTGTAACTGTTACTTTGGTAGTAGTTATTGTAGTTGTCATCGGTCTAGTAATAATTATAAGACGGTAAATATTCGTTGTTGGGATCTTGTTGACTTTTCCTTTTCATGTTTTTTATGCCCTGGGATATTCAGTTGCTAGTAATTAGTCGTGTTAAACATCAGTAATGGCCATTATTCTTACAAATTGATTTGGAAATAGTATGTGCTCTTGTACGCGTCAATTATTGCAATAAAACAATTAGGTTTTTTTAAAAGCCAAACCTAAAGAGATCATAACCCTGCGAAAGAATTACTATGAATGAATGAATAAATTACAAGGAAATCCTTATTTTCTAGTTTTCTTTTTATCTTGTGTTAGTGTTAACAGTAGATTGACAGTTGACAAAGTAGTTAATAACTATTGATAACATTGGTTGAATGGTATGGAACAGACCTGCATATCTTACATGTCCTATTCTAAACGTACACAATTATCTGTTATTCTAATTCACTAATATCAATTTAATATCTGTTATTCTCAAAGTTTTAGTCTTTTGCATTTGTATTGAATTTCCCTTTTTTGCAGAAAACGACGGAAAAGGGTTCTGAAATCAAGTACAAGAGAGGATATGTCTCTTTCCAACGCAAAACGGTTGTACGAAAATGTCAACATAATAGAAGATAATGAGGATAACCAACAACAAATCTATCAGAATATTGAAATTGTTAACTCTACATTGTCCACAAAGATAGATTTACCAGACTTATGGGACTACAGTCAAACCAAAAGAGACCAAATAACAAAGCAATATCAGGTTTGTTGATATAAATGATAATAGAATTATTAGAATTATTAAGTCCTTCCAACCATTAGCTCATTGCACTGTATTAAGGTTGAACACTTAAAAAGCTTTTATACACCTCGTCCGTCACAACAAGGAAGGCTGTTCATCACAACTAACGAAAAGCGTTCAGTCTGAGTATCGCATCCGCTGTTTGAATTATGTGTTTGAAATACAATATAAAAAGAAATATTTTCCGATTTCGTTACCGATATCTATTAACTTCTGTTGAATTTGTCGTTCTTATTGTGGATTATGATATATATGTGATGTGTGTCCAAACTATGCCCTTAAATTCGCCATTAATGTTTGTTTTTGTAAAACTAATGCATTATCAATGTTTAATTTTAACTAAAAGTATATCAAAAGTGATATTAGTTTTTTTACAAACTTGATTCATTTAGAAGGAGGTTTGATGTACCAATGTATTATTTACACATTGTCCTGTATTTTAACTTCAGAAATTACCTAAAGGACTTTGTCGGCCACATGCCATTTGTTTGAATGAAATTAATGGACCAAAGAATAGATACAAAAATGTGTGTGCTTGTGAGTAAAATTATTGCTCTGTTCGCAATCAAATCGTCTTTATACAAATAAAATTATTCATCAATTTCCTAGCTAAAAGCAACATACTATAAAATATGCTGAAACAAAATGAGATGACAAATTAATATGAATTTACCATTTTTCATAGTTGATGATACCAGAGTCAAACTAGAACCACTAGCAGATGATCCTAATTCAGATTATATCAACGCCTGTTATATTACTGTAAGTTATAGTTTTAACTGATAATGATCTTAATTCAGATTATATCAATGTCTGTTATATTACTGTAAGTTATAGTTTTAACTGATAATGATCTTAATTCAGATTATATCAATGTCTGTTATATTACTATAAGTTATAGTTTTAACTGATAATGATGTTAATTCAAATTATATCAATATCTGTTATATTACTGTAAGTTATAGTTTTAACTGATAATGATGTTAATTCAAATTATATCAATATCTGTTATATTACTGTAAGTTATAGTTTTAACTGATAATGATCCTAATTCAGATTATATCAATGCCTGTTATATTACTGTAAGTTATAGTTTTAACTGATAATGATACTAATTCAGATTATATCAATGTCAGTTATATTACTGTAAGTTATAGTTTTAACTGATAATGATATTAATTCAGATTACACCAATGTCTGTTATATTACTATAAGTTATAGTTTTAAATGATAATGATACTAATTCAGATTATATCAATGTCAGTTATATTACTGTAAGTTATAGTTTTAACTGATAATGATATTAATTCAGATTACACCAATGTCTGTTATATTACTATAAGTTATAGTTTTAAATGATAATGATCCTAATTCAGATTATATCAGTGTCTGTTAAATTACTGTAAGTTATAGTTTTAACTGATAATGATATTAATTCAGATTATATCAATGTCTGTTATATTACTGTAAGTTATAGTTTTAACTGATAATGATCTTAATTCAGTGTATATCAATATCTGTTATATTACTGTAAGTTATAGTTTTAACTGATAATGATCCTTATTCAGATTATATCAATGTCTGTTATATTACTGTAAGTTATAGTTTTAACTGATAATGATCTTAATTCAGATTATATCAATGCCTGTTATATTACTGTAAGTTATAGTTTTAACTGATAATAATCTTAATTCAGATTATATCAATGCCTGTTATATTACTGTAAGTTATAGTTTTAACTGATAATAATCTTAATTCAGATTATATCAATATCTGTTATATTACTGTAAGTTATAGTTTTAACTGATAATGATCCTAATTCAGATTATATCAATATCTGTTATATTACTGTAATTTATAGTTTTAACTGATAATAATCTTAATTCAGATTATATCAATATCTGTTATATTACTGTAAGTTATAGTTTTAACTGATAATGATACTAATTCAGATTATATCAATATCTGTTATATTACTGTAAGTTATAGTTTTAACTGATAATGATCTTAATTCAGATTATATCAATATCTGTTATATTACTGTAAGTTATAGTTTAAACTGATAATAATATTAATTCAGATTATATCAATATCTGTTATATTACTGTAATTATAGTTTTAATTGATAATGATACTAATTCAGATTATATCAATACCTGTTATATTACTGTAAGTTATAGTTTTAACTGATAATGATATTAATTCAGATTATATCAATATCTGTTATATTACTGTAAGTTATAGTTTTAACTGATAATGATACTAATTCAGATTGTATCAATGTCTGTTATATTACTGTAAGTTATAGTTTTAACTGATAATGATCCTAATTCAGATTATATCAATATCTGTTATATTACTGTAAGATATTGTTTTAATTGATAATAATCTTAATTCAGATTATATCAATATCTGTTATATTACTGTAATTATAGTTTTAACTGATAATGATCCTAATTCAGATTATAATAATATCTGTTATATTACTGTAAGTTATAGTTTTAACTGATAATGATCCTAATTCAGATTATATTAATATCTGTTATATTACTGTAAGTTATAGTTTTAACTGATAATGATCTTAATTCTGATTATATCAATGTCTGTTATATTACTGTAAGTTATAGTTTTAACTGATAATGATCCTAATTCAGATTATATCAATGTCTGTTATATTACTGTAAGTTATAGTTTTAACTGATAATGATCCTAATTCAGATTATATTAATATCTGTTATAGTTTTAACTGATAATGATCTTAATTCAAATTATATCAATATCTGTTATATTACTGTAAGTTATAGTTTTAACTGATAATGATGTTAATTCAAATTATATCAATATCTGTTATATTACTGTAAGTTATAGTTTTAACTGATGATGATCCTAATTCAGATTATATCAATATCTGTTATATTACTGTAAGATATAGTTTTTTTTGATAATAATCTTAATTCAGATTATATCAATATCTGTTATATTACTGTAATTATAGTTTTAACTGATAATGATCCTAATTCAGATTATATCAATATCTGTTATATTACTGTAAGTTATAGTTTTAACTGATAATGATCCTAATTCAGATTATATTAATATCTGTTATATTACTGTAAGTTATAGTTTTAACTGATAATAATCTTAATTCAGATTATATCAATATCTGTTATATTACTGTAATTTATAGTTTTAACTGATAATGATCTTAATTCTGATTATATCAATATCTGTTATATTACTGTAAGTTATAGTTTTAACTGATAATAATCTTAATTCAGATTATATCAATATCTGTTATATTACTGTAATTTATAGTTTTAACTGATAATGATCTTAATTCTGATTATATCAATATCTGTTATATTACTGTAAGTTATAGTTTTAAATGATAATGATTTTAATTCAAATTATATCAACGCCTGTTATATTACTGTAAGTTATAGTTTTAACTGATAATAATCTTAATTCAGATTATTTCATATAACACCTATGAATATTTGTATATTTTCATATTATAGAAATATGATCAGACTTCGAAGTATATCGCATCCCAAGGTAAAGTATTAGTTCTATTAAATCATTCAAAGCTGAAATTCAAATCTTATATGATCTCATGATCATGGGCATATGATGAAACATCGAATACTCTTTCTTATATAAATAATTTGACATGACCGTTTTTTACCTTTTCGCTGAACAAGGAAAAAGGAAAACTTAAACAACATTTTCAAATGTTACAGTTTCCTTATTGTCACTGACTAATTAACAATTAAGATTGATAGTCGTGTATTATATTAAAGGGGCAGTATGCAAACTTTTCATTGTCAAAAACGTCGTAAATTATACTTGAAAATATTTCTAAAATGTGCTATATACGTTTATGTATCTACTTGATCAAACTGAATTGTTTCATAAGGATTTATCAGAGCGTACTGCTTGTTAATTAAGCAGTTTGACCTTGGCTCGATATAATTAGTTTAAACCTTCAGAATAAGTAAGAATTGGAATTCTGCTAGTTATTCTCTTTTAATTTAGCTAATTATTAATTTTATTATGGACATGTGAGACAAACTAGTATTTTTGCAAGTCATTAGAACACCTCTACTTTCTATTCATATAAGTATTAGCATTTTTATAAATGAAAATAAGGGAACCCACCTTTAAGGGACACGTATGTCTAGATCTTGCTGCATAGTTATCATTAATATGAGCGAAAAATTCGACCTACAAAAAAAGCGTAAAACACCTTTAATATTCATTATAATATTACAACTAATATCGAAAGAGAACTTTGTTGTACATTTCCATCAAGATTAGAATTAATGTCATTATATTTTCATATTCAAGGACCGATTGGAGTTAATATGGAAGAGTTTATAAGAATGATATGGGATGTTGATGCTAGTAAAATAGTTATGTTAACAAATCTGTTTGAAAACGCCATCGTATGTATAAAATCAACTTTCTTAGATTGATCTCAATATTTTATGGTATAAAAATCAATCTATCGTTATGTAGTCGCCTTAACGTGAGATATCATTTCCAGGACAGATATTTTGGATATGATGTTGTTATCGGCGATACCTGCTCGTGAAAATGCTGGCTGTCCATTCTGTACGATTCTCTAGAATTGGAGGAGGGGCGGATGATACTCACAGCATTATCACCTGGTGTAACAAATCCTGTGTTAATAGATAAAAGTTTGAATCCTAAGAAGAAAGATGATATAAAATCCCACATTATTGTACATTATATTATTTCAGGAGAAATGTAAGCAGTATTGGCCAGATATTGGTAAAACACAACAATTTGGTCAAATTAACATGAAACTGATAAAGGAAGAGGTTTATGCCCATTTCACAATAAGAGAAATACAAATAACCAAGGTACAATATTTCAGTGGTTGAGCTTTTTTTATATTAAAGCGTTTAACAGTAGGAAAATTTGACCGAATACTGGGAATTTCGTTCAAATTTATCCGTTCAATTTTCAGTTGGACAAGCAACACTAAGTAACAACGGACACTATAATTTTTCAGTCGTCTGTGGGATTGATAAGATTGTGTAGGACAGTTTCCCACGGGACAGTAGCTCACTAATGGGGTAATGCTAAGTAGACAAATGCTCACTATAGACAATTGATAAACCAACAAGTGGTTGCTTAGCAAGATACGCCCAATTTCCTGATACATTTTCAGTATATCAAGGGCGGTCACCAATCTGTGTCAAATCATACCAAAAATCTCATTTGTGCAAGATATAGTTGATTTAATCAAACACAAAAAATTTAATAAAAACTGACATAAACTATCACCTCTATCGCGTTAACAAGCCAACAAATTTTGATACGTTTTTACTAAGTCAAGGGCAATAACTCATATTCCGTTGATCGAAAAATCGTCACATTCAATCTTGACTAAGATCTCATCGTTATAAATATTCAAGGGCAATAACTCAAAAACCGTTCATCGAAAGATGGTCAAATTCGAACTAGTCGAACCATATTTCATTAAAATCAGATACAAACTGTTGTCTCTATTGCGTTCACAAGCCAATTGTGGATGGACTGGGGCGACGACAATATACGACCACATTATAATGTGGGCTTATAAAAATGTTTAATGCCTCTTTTAACTGATACACATATGTGTTGTCAAAGTGTGACGGCAGAGAATCCAAACCAGGATCATCTTTGGTGTTTCCGCGAATTTATGCTTTCTCCGTTTTTATATGATCAACTGGCAATAAGGCTAGCTAATTAATCATTCTGGTGAATAGCCTTACCCCAGAAGAGCCTGGGTACACATTAGTTAGACCTAGGTCGTATACATTACGCCAGGTACTCTTGAGTCAGATGGTAAAAGCAGTATTGGGTGGAGACAAGGCAGCAGTGGCAGCCTCAAATGCTGCCTTCTCAAAGTCTGTGATGATAGTACTTCGGTCTGGATTGAACTTATAGTCTTCACAAAGGAGAGCATAGATAAGGGTTATAGTGCGTCAGGACGACTAAAGTTAAAGCAGCTTAACTATCAATCGTTCTTCGAGTCTGGTTTACTGTTTTAGGTGAGTGTTCAGACGGACATAAAAGTCAGCTTAGTTAAAATACCATTACGAATACGCATTATGACGATGATAATGGTGGGAATTTGTTATGACGAATGCGCGCGCGCAGACATGTTAGCCAGTAGCTTTCAGACGGAAAAACTAAGCTGACTTAACTATTCAAGCCATGTTTTAAGCCGCCTCCGATGTAGATACAAGTTAACGCGACTAAAAAAACCGGGCTCAAAGATCGTCTGATCGTCTGAGACTGGCATAGCAGTTGCAATGTCTCCTTGATTGTGGTGCCCGATTCTCCCATCATTTTCTCGTAAATCATTTTTTTAACTTTGGGACTGATAATGCTCATTACCAAGATTACAGAAACAATGATTCATATGAAAGTTTTGGTGAAAATATTTCAGTCAGTTTAATTCTTATTCATATTTTATGATCGGAAAAATGGATTTGTAAAGAATTACAGGCCTTATTTGTCGACTGTATAACTTAAGATATAGTATTTTAATGATATATTTTGGACAGAGAGGCAAATGGAGACAATAAAGATTTCTTAACGTTATTTTGATATTTTCTTATACCAGAACTCAAATTCAAGAATATTCCGACAATATCACTATACATCATGGCCTGATAAAGGTGTACCATCTGATATTGCTTCATTGGTTGAATTCCGTAATAAAGTCAACAAGTCATCATCCAAACGTCCAGGTCCCATGATTGTTCATTGTAGGTAAGTACACTCAATTGTTATTTCTGTTTTCATTTAAATTCATCAAAGGCTTACCAAATAGGAATATCAATTATATTGAGACGCATAAATAAAATCAAGCGTGTTTTCTTAAATAAGCATATACAAGCCATGGCTTAATATAAGATTTGAACGACATATAGCGACGAGGAGCACATATAACAAATACACAAGACAATGGAGCACATAAAACAAAAAAAACAAGACAATATTATTAATGAAGTGTGTTATATTCCATAATATTGTCTTGTGTTTTTGTTAAATGGCTTAATAGACGCACAAACCACTGAAGACCTACTTATATTAATATTAGTGTATTTTCAATGGAATCTAGGATTGACGTAACGAAGATGTAATACACCAGAATACGTAATATGATTTATGTCACTTATATTTCAAAAATTTTGGCCTCCCATCATTGGCTTTTACAGTTCTGACCGTGCGAAATTGTTGGTTTTTTTTCAGTGCTGGTATTGGTAGAACTGGAACATATTTAGCTTTAGATTATCTGATACAACAAGCTCAAGCTGAAAATTCTGTAGATATTTTTTCTTGTGTATCACAGATGAGACAAGAAAGAGTTAACATGGTCCAGACTGTGGTAAGCTCAGAAATTTATATGGAGAATATGCGGAAAATAATTTGAATCATGTAAAGTAATTTAGCTGGGAAGCCTTAAAACAACGACACCGGCTCCGGCACTGTTAACAGAAAACATTACACATTAAAAGTATCACCTTCAAGGGAGTAGCATATAGTTAGTAAAGCAATCGGACATTTAAGAGAGAAGTCGAAGCGATTAGTTCTTGATCAATACTTGACTATGAAAAGTGTTCTTCATGCCACCAGTTTTAATATTATTTTTCTTTGTCAGGACCAGTACATCTTGCTTCATGATGCTCTAACAGTTTGGTATATAGCTGATGATACAACAACATCAATAACAAATTATCCTCAAATATATAATCAACTTCTACAACAAGATAAACATAATAATACATCACAATTACAACATAAATATCAGGTATATATGATTTGTGTTTTGGGAGGATGTTGGGGTCATGTCGTTATATAATCTATTTGTTATCTTAAAATAAAAAGATTGAATTAACTTTTAGTTTGGAATGATACTTGCCTGAATGTATGTCTCAATAGCAGGCTTTATCTCACTTTATTCTCAAATCTGAATTACAAGTGTTATAAATTTGTCAGCTTCACATATTTAAATCATAAAATAAAACTAGCTGATGATCTATATTTGATTCATAACAATTTAAACTATGTTTTTGATCTAGTTGATGAATAAAATAAGTTGTAAGATAGATAAAGATGGTTACTCAGAAGCTCTTAAACCAGAAAATATAAATAAAAATAGAGATCAAAATGTGTTAGCTGGTATGTATAATTTCATTTCAATATTGATTACAATTACACAGTTTTTTTAAACTATGTTACGTCAATGTCCGATGTCAGTCGTTAACGTGAGGAAAGATATAATTTCACTTTTTACAGTTTTCAACAGACTGATAATCAAATAGCACAATTCTAGTTTTCATAAATGGATGTTGTTTGAGATGCGATGAAGATCGATTTGATGTGTCAATAAACATGAAAGATGACAACATGGCGATAACAAATGATGATGTGGCAGTGTCAAACAGTTTTGTTGTCTTGTACATTGTCCATATGTTTTGTGAAACCCCATAAGAGTGTAAGTAGCTCTGCTATGTTAAGAGCTCAAATTATCATATAATCTGAAAAAACCAATGATTGCCTTTCAACAATAACTACCACGATCACAACGGGTTTGGTAGAATGAAGAAGACCAAGTAACTCACGCCACACCATCCAAGGCCAAGTTTCATCGCCACGCCACTGGATCCCACCTCGAATTATCAACTACAAAATACAGCACAGAATCATCCAATCCAACTACATCGACTACCAACTACCTAGTTTGCGATATCAGTATCCGTTGGAAACAAACGTTAACCTGTCATCTACCAACCGGTGTCTTCCCACATCGCCCGTTCCCATTTCGCCCGTTCCCAATTCGCCCCTAAATTATTTCCTTTTCGTCCCTTTCTCCGTTTCGCCCCTTTCCCATATCACCCCTTGCAATTTGCCCCTTTTCCATATCGCCCCCTTCCTAATTTTCCCCTTTCTCCATTGGCAAGTGGCGATATGGGAAGCGGCGAAATGGGATTAATTGGAGGAGCTTTGGGAAGGAGCGAAATGGGAAGGGGCGATATGGGAATAAACCCTACTAACCCTAGTTTTTTAGCCAGTTTTCTCTATTGTAGTAGTATAAACATAGTAAAATATTGTCCTCTCTTTCTGTTATTTTTCAGCTAATTCTGCTAGATTGATGATAATGAGATCAGCCTATGAGAATTCTTCCGATTATATCAACGCAGTTTATCTTCCGGTAATTAACGTTATTAAAAGTGCTTGTGGTAAAAAAAAACCGTCACATACTCTGCTTCTTATTAGAGATTGTTTTTAAATTTTATGAAGGAAAAGCTGCAAAAACTTAATAATTATTGAAAGTCGTATCATTTACTTCTAGATTCTATCGTTTCGTTTTGGCCCCCAGGTAAGTCCCAACTGGTGAATATGCAAGTGTACACCTTTTGGCCAAGTTTGATACTTTGAACTTTATGTCCATTCTAAGAGGTAGTATTCCTTTAAGGCCTACGTTAATGTCATAGATAGATGCTTGGATAATCTGATTTAATTCATTTCAGAGTTACAAGAAAAAAAGAGGTTATATTGCTACTCAAACACCTCTACCAAATACAGTAGAAGATTTCTGGTTAATGGTTTTAAACTCAGAAACAAAAGTGATCATAGCTTTAGATGACAAAAAGGAAAATGTAATTATTTCAAGCTAATCAGAAATCGGAAAAGACGATTAAACCTTCTGAATTCGAACAGAAATATTTTCGGCTAAATTTAAACTTGATGAATTTTAGGATTTGCTTATTATTAGAAGTCCTATTGTAATATATATTAACATAATCAAAGCTTAAAGGTCAATTTAAGCCAATTTCCAAAAAGCCAGGATGACTTTTGATCATTTGAGAGAAGTGTGATATGTATAGTACTAGTTAACTATCATTATTACTATAGAATGTTGGTGAATATATACCTAAAACAGAAATAAAGTATGGTGAAGTGATGATAAAACGAGGAAAAGAAGATAAAAATAGTCATGGCTATTATGATGTTATTTCCTGTGAAATATCTCAAGAATCAGTGAGTATACTGATATTGATATATTGCTCTGTGACCCGGGCCAGTGCTTTTATTGAGACTCGTCTTAATAAACCCTAATACTGATATAGATTTATATTATATGTTGTTGTTACACCCACTCTTACCTAATGTAATGATCGGGTGTATACTTTCTAACGGTTTTCCTAATTTGGAGATAAGAGTGAGAGGGTCAGAGGTGAACAGTAGTAACACGTGATGTGGTCTCGAATACTTGGAAATCAAAGAGTCATTTGTCCTAACCTTGATTCCCTCTCCGCATATAGCATACCGATGTCCATCATCATAAGCACAGACTGGTACAGAAAAGTCTTGTGTAAAACTTTAATTCAATTTCATTTGTTTCGATTAATAATTATATGCGGAATGTACATCAAATCAAAATACATAAGTAATACACAAGTTCTATACTTATACAGTCATGTAACCTAATTTCATGCGAATTTAATTTCGTGCATCTCCGGAAATGATAAATAATTTACATGTGCCACCTCGCGTGACCTTCGCATTTGCATTGATAATCGTTTCAAAGTAATGTCAAATTTATGATCTATTTCTAACATATACAAAATGGCGGATTTTAGTAATAACCAAATATCACAATTTTTTATCGGCCAAATTTCCTTATAATCCCAACCTGTTATCAGAATTCCAAGTGTCGTCTGCTAGAATATATTCCAGTGAACAAATTCACGTGACAAACTTCCGGATTCCATGTCAGCAGAAAAATTTTTATGGAACACAATGTAGGCCATATTCTTATGTTGTTCCAATGAGTTTAAGCAGTAAATTACTCTTACGTTTTACTTATCTTGTTGGGACAGTCACTATTTTTTTAAAACATTGTTCTTTGAAAGAATTGTCATTAGTTATAATGAAATATTATTAAAGATAAAAACTAAGAGAAGTTAATTATACCACTGGGTATTTTTTCTCGACTTTTTTGTAAATCAAACATTGTACACGAAAATAAGTGCAGCCGTCTTCGAGTTACTGGTGAAGTATAGGTCAAAGTTGGGGATTCATAAAGAAAATCGAAACATACCAAATTTAATTATTTTATAGAATATCTGAAGAAACATCTAGGACAGAAAATATTTTTCCGTTTTTCAATTTTGACGAAATTCGGTGTTGAGTTCTTATATGCACGAATATAGGTTACACCACTGTAATATAGTTATCAAGAAAGCGTTAAACTAACAACAACAAATTTACAATGCAGATGTAACACATATAAATAATCATTATTATAATCTACATATATTTTAAATACAATCGTATATACTTTTCAGGATAACATAAACAGAACTGTAAAAGTATATCAATGTCATTTCTGGAAAGGTCAGAAGAAAATACCTGAAAGTTCAATGTCAATATTCACCTTATTAGAAGAGATTTCCAGTATAAATAATAGTGGTCCTCTGATAGTCAGTTGTTTGTGAGTATCTTTGTTTTCTATATGAATTATGTAATTTCCAAGCATACAAATAATGACTTCAATACTTCACAGCCAATTTCACTAGAAATGTTGACTGTAACCAATTTGTCCGTGACCAATTTCCGTGTGTCAAATTTACTTACATTCGACGACTACACTGATTATTACAAAATATCTTGCGTTGTCGATTCTTCTGATTTGTGATTGTGTTGGAAGTTACGCTCAAATTATTTAAGAATGTGGTTAAAGTTGGTACATGGAATTAATGACCACAGAAATCACAATGCTTGAACCAAGTACCGGGTTCTAGAAAAGTATGGTAAAACTTTCCTTCATGCAAAACTACTCTGCATCAGAACAAGGGTTACACATCGCGCCAGTTTATACAAATTAAAGTCCACTACGTCCATACCAGTAGCGTTGATGATAATTATCTGAAATAAGTGTTGTTAGCACTGTATATTACCGACGTCATCCTTTTTTATTCACAATGTTATTGATATAACGATATGATGAGATAACATATTACACTGATAATAAATTTCGAATGATAATCATATGAAATTTCTTTCAGGAATGGTGCCAATAAAAGTGGACTGTTGTGTGTTTTAGCTGCTATATTAGAAAGATTAACAATAGAACAAGATGTTAGCATTATTCAAACTATTTTACAACTACGTATTTCTAGACCAGAGATTATCAATTCTTTTGTAAGTTGACATTCTATATTTTTTAGAGATGGCACAACGGCTTGGAGTGTCCAGAGAACAGACGAACAATGGGGTCAATATTACCTTGATATTTAAAATAGTGCAAGAGATTGTGTGACAATATAACAATGATTTGGAATTGCTTGATATAATAGAATTTGACTTCAAAACAAAAATGTGTCTGGTTAAAATCTAAAAATAAATATGAAAAAAGATTTGTCATCACAGTTTACTATCTTTATTAGCCTAATCTGGAGCAGAAACGTTTGAAGCTGAAATAATTCATTAATTAAGGTAATTACCCATTATTTTAAAAATAAATCTTTTTTTTGCAGGAACAGTTTCAATTTTCTTTTGGAGCAATTGAAGAATACCTGGATAATTTTTCGAATTATGCCAATTCATGTTGAATGTGAAGCAGGGCAGTAAAGTAATATTAGAACCACGAAGGGAGTGTTGTTTGTTAATTGAGAGAGAAAAAGACAATGTAATTTTATACAGCTAATGTTTGTAATAGCTGTCTAAAACACAATCAACAATGTCCTAGTGAAGTTTTCAAGCTTGGTAGTTCGGTTTTCAAATGATGGGACCAAACGGATTCAAGCATTACAATGAGGTTTAAAATGAAATTTCAACTTTGCTGTCTCCAAATCTTTCACAAGCTTTTCGACATGCCCAATTACATATTTCTAATAGCTCAGAGGAAAGGGAAATATTATTCATTATTATTGGTAGATAAATTATTAAGCTTTTATTTTTTTATTTTTACTAATTTTTACTAGTTTATTTATAAATAGATATTGAAGTTCCATTTGACCACTTTACTGTAGAAATCTAGATGATGTTGATATTGAAGCATGCCCGTAGCTACCCGTGGAAAGAGGGAAGGACAATCCCCGAATAAAAATGGATAGCCTCCCTGAAAAAATTCCGACAACTGACCTTTTTATTATTGTAACTAAACACCATACACCATTACCCCTCCGGATATATTACTCTCCCTTCCGAACAATCCAGACTGGCTACGGGCCTTTGTTGAAGTCTAACATATATTTATATTTATGTTATTATATTTGTCTTTTAAAAAATGTTAATACATGTAAAAAATATATTTATATATTATTAACTGAATTATTTCATATATTAATTTATATCATTGTCTTCACACTTTCGTCTGTCAACTTAATAATAGTACTAATAGGACTAGAATGACCTTAATTTCATCCAAAATATATTTTTACAGAGGGTGTATTTCGACAAAATTTTTGGGATTTTTCGGTTACAATTTCTCGGCGGAAAGTGTGGTAGTGGCGGATGTCAAGTGGGAAGCGTACCGGAAGTCTTTTGAATGACATAGTCTTGAGCTTTGGGACTTTCCTACAGAATAGAGAATGAGACAAGACAGAAGAATTTTCAGGGTAGCGTTGATGTGCAGGAATGCCAAAGCGACAATTCGATGTATTGAAGTGGAGATAAAAATTATGCAGTAAAACTACTCAAACTGTTTGAGTAATACTATACATGTTATTTAATAGGTGCATGGTACACTGCACAATTACTGAACAAAAAACAAAAATGTAATGTATAACATATCCAATGCAGCAAATACCAGTAAGCGCTACACTGCTAATAGTTTAAGGGTCGCATCAATTCAACATCTAAATTATGCTGGTTTTGAGTCTCGACACATTATGTTCATAAAAGGGCACAGATGTGAATCGTCCTTAAAAGGCTACAAATGCACTTGCGCAACATCTGAAAAACGCACATTGAGCGATCTCTTGGCAGAGCATTCGATATTGCACCTTGCCCAATGTATTCATACCACCGTAACTGCAGTAGGTCCATCGTTCATTGCTCAATTAATTGTACATATATAAATAATTTGCACAAAGCCCTCTACACGACTGATAATTTGACACTATGTAGGTATTGTTACAATGACACATTATTTCATCCCGTCACGTATTATGATTATATTATGATTGAAAAAAGGTTTTCTAAATTTGTTGGTATCGGGTACACTAAAAGCATCAATTTGCATCATTCAAATTTTCAGTCAGACGTCTGCAGTTAATGCAAAAAAAAAGTTTGTGATTGATTCACTGATCGCAAAATATGCTTAAGGCCCTTGGCGATTAGTGATTTCATCGAACACTTAGTTTTAGTGGAATTGCAGGAACCACAGACATCTGGTTGAAAATTGGGATGGTGCAAATTGATGTTATAAGTGTCCCCAATACACATAATATTTTTTAGGAAACCTGTTTACAATTCCTTTAATATGTGTAACGGGAGCATTGACGAATAAATTACAACATTAAAGGCAGCAAAGCGTGTGGCCAAACGCTGCACTAGCTATGTTAGTACACGCCATTCTAAATCAAATTTTTACCAACAATGAAAGTATATCTAGCTATTATTTCAATATCTTTTATATATTTTGTGTTGTTTTTTTATTATTACTTTTTCCATATCTATTGTTTAGGAAAGAATTTTGTGCATAGACCAATTATTTTTAGGCTAATTGTGTATGTAGGTTGAGAATATATATGCTTTACGATAGTTCAGTGGTCTCTTCTATATGGAAAAGTATAAAAAATGAAGGTCGAGTATCATGTATGGTCTTCTTTTAGTATGGTTACCTTAAACAATGCAGGTTTCCGGGGAAAAAAGTCAAAAAATGCATCGAATTATTATTATTAAATGGACAAAAATATTCTTTTACTATTCTCTTGCCCTTAAAAGCCATTGAAGTTTTTGCAGCTGCTTCCATCTGTCTCCCCTCTTGAGAGTCACCCCTTAAATCTACTAATTCATGCGACCTACGTGTTATAATATACTTCATATGATATGCTGCAATAGTCAGTTACGCATATGATTTTCGTGTCCTTATAATTATTTAAGTTATTTATGTGCTATGAAAAGAGGATATTTGGTTACTGTAACTTCCTTGTCCTAAATAGAAATTTGACTATTTTTTGGCTTAACTTTGCTTCATAGATAGAATGTTAAACATGGATAGACTTGTGACCATCCTAAGAACACTATTGTTTATAACAAGTTTAAATACTTTGAACATCACTAAAGGTAAGAAAGTTTTTGATTCTTGTTCTTGTGAATTGTTAATTTAATTGAGTAGTAATAGTAGGTTGAAGGTTATAAACTATACTGGAATATTGCTATTCATTACAACTTCATAAATGCTCTAAAAGCCAATAAGATTATTTTAATAATATTTAATCGTTTTCTATGATTGCATCGTGGCAAAATGACGTTTGTTATGACAAGGGTTTTCTATCTGTCCCTGTCTTGTACCAGTCAGTGAGATGAACAAGTATTAGAAATTCTCCAGACTCCCAAATCAAAGGCAGTTTCCAGCTCCTTAAGAAAGGGCTATTGAAGCAATATTTTCAAAATATGCATGTGTTCATTGTAAAAAATGTAATAATATTGAAGAATACTCTTTTAAATGCTCGCTCGCCCATCCCCATGATACATTCGGAAAAAAATCGCAACGGACCCCTCCAATCCAAAGTTCTGTAGCACCCACTGAACTAATTGGGGCATTACCTGAGATCAATGCACGAATATGAATAATTTATGATACGAAAATATGCATCAATGCATTTTGATGGTTCGTCTTTATAAACCCAACCCGATCAACTAAATAAATCTAATTATAATGCATTTCATTTCGCTTTGTAAACCTCTAGTGAATTTATTGAATTGTTCTGGTGGGATTTTATATCTTAAAATATCGAAATCATTTCATATTAAAACCTAGGGAGAATTAACATTTCTTCAGAGGACTTAATCAAATAGCAAATAGCATGCAAATTGTACTCAATGTAACGGGCACACCAGTCTATACAATTGATCCAATTTAAGGAATTTTGTATCATGTTATAAAGTTTCATTGTCAAGCAAAATCAAGTTCGTTATGCTTTTAGGAAGCCATTAGAAAACTGCTGTACGGATTTTAGTAAAATATAGGCCTAATTGTCTCATACGTATTCCTAAGGTTCCAACTAATAATATCGAGCCATTATAAAGCAAACCACTAAAAGTCAAATTGCTTAATTAACAATTTACTCTCTGTTTATAATTAACAAATTCAATCTGATCAAGTAGATACAAAGATGTATCTTTATTTTAGAAATATTATCAAGTTTAATTTACGACGTTTTTGATAATGAATTTTGCATAATGCCCCTTTTTCGCATGAGCGAGAAAAGGTTACTAAATTCACAAACAATCTATTGACTGTATACTAAATGTTTGCATTTTGAATGATATTATGAATTGAGTATATAACATAACAAGTTATGATACATGTGCAGTGGACAATATCGAGTATGCGTAAAATATTTATATAAATATATACATGTATATATAAACAGTGATTGCACACACGAGTGTCAATCGGCAAAGGTCCATTTACAGCTTTTATTACTGAATTACACAAATACTTTATTGTTTGCTAACCTGAATTGAGAAGATGTGCTAACCTGGGATAGACGAGCTAAGGAGGAATGGCAATAATCATCCCGATGGTGTACAGATCACATAAGATTTAAGTGGCAGTGGGTGAATGATCGGGCTAGTTAATTCCAGTGCACCACGCGGGGCAAAAACATTTGATGAGTATGATTTCACACTGCCTTTATTAAAATCTTGCACCAATAAGTTTTCAAGAGTAGACATTTGACATTTTCTTAAAGAATTGTTTAAAGCTCGTAACAGAAGAAATCGAGGTCCTGGTTCTAGATGGAAAGTTGTACATTATGGTAGAACACCAAGTATCTCGCCGACAGCATAGAAAATGTTTAATATCTATACTTCTCAGCTAGCCCCTCTATAGTAATCATGAACAAGCAGATACATGGATGTTTGTCTATTTTTAACATGCTGCTGTATTATGGATGTTAAGTTATTTTAAGTGGTTCTGACACGGATGTAGTACAATTACAGCAATCGGAAAACGGAAATGTGGACAAATTGTTGATAAGTTTTGGACTGACGTTGGCTCCATTGTACATGACATTTCAAACTCATTCTCGGGTATTTTTCTTTCCTCCATGCTTTCAGTGGATGTGACACTGTGTCGACATTTCGTAGGAAGAAATAAGTACTTCCAGCTGTAACTGAGGTTTTTACTCGCTTTAGTATGAAGCCAAACTCTAAAGAAGATGTAGACATGGACTTTAAAGAAGCATTTGCTTTCATCATGTATGACAGAACTTAAACTACATTTGCTGTGGTTTTGATTCCTTCTACTAGAGATGCTCTTCTTAAAAACACTAAAATCAAGGTGGACATGATGGGCGGATGTATGCATTCACGAAGTATCAAGTATTGAACAATGGGATTTGATGAAAGAAAAGACAATAACAGTTGGACACTTTTGAAGTGCAACTGCAAGAAATTAAACTGTGTAGGTAACTGTGAATGCAATCAGCCCTTGTACATGTTTTTGTACATTCAACTGTCACTAAGATAAATACTAAATAAAGCAACCAGTCTTTCTAGGTAAATTGATAATTTGATTTGAACAAATAAGTGTTATCTATTGTTGAGTTGATGGGAATGATAAAAAGACATTTTTTCGCCGCTTAACCGTCGCGGGAAGTGGAAGTTAGATTTCATCTTCTTGAATGTATTGCATAATTTTATTTCAGGAATAGTATATTTATACAAATTTTCATTTGATTTTACATAACATAGTAAGTGATATCTCAGGTTACATTGATAAAAATGGTAAAAATTGACATTTTAGTTGTTTAGCCTCAGAAATCCTAGGTATGTTGGACTTCAAATATAAAAACCCTCTACCGTGTTTTACCCTATACATAATGATTGCCCCAGTGCCTGACGTCTCACCAATATTATAACAGAAAATGTTTATTTAAGGTGAAGAAAATGTTGCATTGAGAAGAAACACCACCCAGAGTTCTAATTTATCTGATACTAGTAACTCATCGTTAGCTGTAGATGGTAATACTAACAGTGATTTTACTCAGGGATCTTGTACTCATACTAAAAATGATGTTATCAATTGGTGGTGTGTTGATTTACAGAAAGATGTTAACTTTCAAAATATAAAAATCTACAACAGAAATTCACGTGAGTTCTTTTAAATTCTATACCAAGTGTATTGATGGAGATATATACAAAATACTTAACAAAATACACGAGACAGGGTGAATGACTCATGCGTTCCGTTTGGTCTCACAAGAGGGCCCAAGAACGTGTCATCTTGTGGTATTTTCATCCAAAATAGAACCTTGCTTGCCTAGCTAATTTCGGGTAATTTCATTTTAAACCTCACTTTTTATAGCTTTCAGAGAATCCCAGAACACTTGCCGATAGTGTAGTATATTTACTGTAACAATGATTAGTCTAGTAAATAGTTAGATCCCAAGATTTTCTTTCAGCTCGTTGATAGTTTTGAACGACTAACTCGACGAAACACCGCTGATTCGTATGATTGAAATTTACATTGAAATTTACATTGAAATTTACGTGAAAATAGAAATCAAACTACAAAAAACATTAAAATGTAACATTATGTTTTCTTTTAGTCGAAGAAAAATATTTATTTTCACCTGGGTCCGATTCAAAGCATTAACACTGATCATGGCGCGAGAGTAAAACTAATTTACATGAAAACAATGTGTACAAAGACAAAACGTAAACATATAAATATTATTGAAATAAAAAGGTCGGGGAGATATTTATAAGGGCTATATTGAAAGCTGTTTATCTAACAGAGGACACACGTGTAAATGTAATAATGTTCATAATCTATTTCAGTTGTTATAGAAGGACAAAATGTGTGCTAAAGTGATAAAAGCTTTGTGCTCTAAAAAGGATTGTAAAGAGGTTTTTTAATTTTGTATGTGTATCGGGGACAATGATAGCATCAATTTGCACCATTCCAAATTTCAATTAAACGTCTGTAGTTCCGGCAATTCCTCTAAAACTAAGTGTTTGACGACATATCTAATGGCAAAGGGATTTATGTGACAAAGCCTATTTTAAAATTAGTAAAAAGAAAACCTCTTTGCAATCTCTTTAATGTCATCATCCAATGATAGAACAGTTACCTGACAAAAATATCTTACAAGGAAATTACATTCCTTTCTCTCAGATAGAATGTGCAACAAGCCTACTAAAGTCTTAATAAGAAGCTCTATAAATATCATAAAAGTCCTATCGAGGGAAAAGTAGCTCAAAATATGGAAATAAGCTCTATGGAATAGGTTTAAACGGGCCAAACTTAAGATATCAGTCATCGAATATATTTTTTTACACCTTGCCTTCGTTATGATTAGTTTTTTTTTATTGGTTCACATGCAGCAAACACTAGAACTGTATAGCTTTTCTGGTTTGAACTTTGCATTGGAAAATAATCAAAACCGGAAGTCATGCATGCGCTGTTACTACAGATTAAAGCTTTTTCGTAAAATTCATTTACATGATGAGTTATAATTTCTTATTCACTAACAGTGGGCTTAAAAGCACCGGTGTTGAAAGCTAAAAGTAAATGGCTAGAAGTTCGGAAAGATCCAAAAGCCATGGCTTAATTCGCTTGCCACACTGGGAGCTGTTCGCAGTTCTAGTATGATATTGAAGTCATATTTTTCTGATGGGGATAATAGATGACGGCTAGTTACTGGCATTTGTGTTTCTCTATCTTTATTTCAAAATTGGTGAGCTTTTTGGGTTCATTCTTTCTTTTAGATAAAAATCTTGAAATAGTATCAATGGTACTGGTGCAAAAGTGAAGATTTGAATGTGTTTCATTAATTAATTAATTAACTTTTCAGAAGTTAATTTCAGTTAACTTTGATCAATCTAATGAAAGTTGTCTTTACAGATCAAGAAAGATTAAATGGTTTTGAACTAAGATTAAGTTCTAATGGTAAATGTAATTATAATGGATATCAACAATCTACAGTTTGTTATAAAGATACTAGTACAACAACACAAGATATCTACAATATAAATAGTTGTAATCAATCACAAAATATACAGTTTAATAGTAGTATAGTATATATTAGTGTAGAAAATCCCAAACAAGGAGACAAATATCTCACACTCTGTGAAGTAAAAATATTTGAAAGTAAGTTTTTTGTTATACGTATTTATTCTGCTTGGTTGGGAACATACCATTATGATTCAAAACATAAACACGAACAGTCTATTGTATTTTCAAGTAAATAAATAGTAGATTGATCGAAATTTTCGTTAGTGGTCCAGTGTAGCATTTTCGTCCACTAAAACATTATACATGTAATTGATTATGATTCGATTGTTTATACTTCTAGCTTCACGATAAAGGAGATATATCAGGTTCCTGCAATTCCACTAAAGTGTTTGATGACACCACAAATCACGAAATATGTTGGTATCGAATTAGGTCTTCAGGAGTAATGGCGTCTTTAAAAACTAAGTTTCAGTGGAATTGCAAGTACCACAGACGTCTGAGTATAAATTGGAATGGTGCAAACTAATGCTATCAGTGTCCTCGACACAACAAATTTATAAAACCACTTTACAATCCCTTTAAGTCTTATATTACTCCTTAGAATGTGGAAATAACTGTAAAGATGGCTGTGATTCTAGTGGTAATTGTAACAACTGTATTTCTGGTTATTATGGTAATAAATGTGATACACCATGTCCTACTAATTGTAATGGTTGTACCCAGAATAATGGTGATTGTGAAGCTTGTGAAAAAGGTTTCTGGGGTATGAAATGCAATGTCAACTGTAATAAATGTAACCAAGGATGTAAACACAATAACGGATATTGTAATAATGGTGGATGTATTTCTGGTTATTATGGTAATAAATGTGATACACTATGTCCGACTAATTGTAATGGTGGTTGTATCCAGAATAATGGTGATTGTGAAGCTTGTAATGATGGTTATTGGGGTATAAAATGTCAGTCACAATGTCCTACAAACTGTAGACTGTCTAAATGTGATAAGAACAATGGATGCACTGAATGTAAGAACTTATACTGCTTATGGCAGCTAAGATAAATTAATTCTTAATAAGAGCATTAGAATCAGAATATCGTTCAGATCAGTATTTGAATAAGTGCTTTTGACAGCTGTAGCTCCGGAAAGGCGTCCTTACTGAGCTGCTACGGCGACGGAAAGTTATCTTAGAGCATGTTAAGATCGCCATGCCACAAATAATCGAGAATGTCTTCAGACATACAAACTTTTGCTTTATCTTTGGAATGCTCATGCAAAACTCAAAAGTTCTACGCCACGACTTACCAAAATCAGAGTCATTTTTCGGACTAAAAGCTTCTAGCTTTCCTCATAGATGTTCTGTTAAAAAACAGAGAATTGTGCAGATTTCTGTAAATCTATTTATGGAAAATTCAATAGCATACGTGCGAATATTTAAGTGACGAACGATCTACTGCTTCTAGTAACCTTCTAGAAACTAAAATTGCAAGTTTGCAATGAAATTCATAACGGTAATAACAACAAGGCAATTAACACTCCTACATATAATACGACAAAAACAAAATCATAACCTACAAAACGTAGTTCCAGTTTAGCTTCCCAAATACGCTATTTAGGTGAGTCGCACATACAGCCATAAGTTTTCAAGAATGAAAGTACAGGAATGGATAAAGGACGTTATCATAGCTTATCTGCGTACGTTCTCCTTTTGAAGACGAAAAGAAAAAATGATTTTAAATATCTAAAATTATAATGAGAGAGGGGCGCCACTGTGTCAAGTGCGGTTTTTTGCTGACACGTGCAAGTGCCCCCTTCCCCTGACCACAACGCCACTGGTAGTACAGGATGTTTACCTGGTAAATCAACCTGTGATAGAGATTAGATATAGTGTAGGATGTATTAATGGCAGATATAGTAATAATTGTGATGGTAAATGTATTACAGGTTGTAAAAATGGTACATGTAATAGAAATGATGGTAGTTGTATACATGGTTGTATTTCTGGTAAATCAGGACCTACATGTACTAATAATTGTAGTAAAAACTGTATTATATGTAGTCAGAATGACAATAAGAAATGTTCTCAATGTGACGATGGATATTATGGACAGTCATGTAAACAACCATGTAATAAAACATGTCAATCACAAGACAATAATCCAGTATGTAATATAACTAATGGTTATTGTACTATTGGATGTATTAAGGGATTTTATGGTGATGTTTGTAACAAGAACTGTAGTAGTAACTGTTTTAAGAAGACATGTCTCCAGACTAATGGTTCATGTACCGCTGGCTGTGCTGCTGGTAAAATGGGTGATACCTGTGCTGAAGGTAGATCATTAATTATTTGATCTGTAGGGGCCAAACTTTAAAAATACAACCCTTTCTATGTTTATACTATTTTTATGCTGTGAACCTTTTGCTATAATCGAAATGAATGTTATATTTATTATATACCATAGGGGTGCTGTAAACATTTTAAAAGCTGGAGACAGGAATGTCCTTTGCCTTTTAGTTGTTGTATGTACTATATGTAAGGCATCGTTTGTGCAGATAGGAAGACTTTGATTTGATGAATAGATATAAAATATATTTGATATTGGACTAGTTTTGTGATTGAATATCTATTACACTCTTGGCATGTTTAACTATCAAAGTATTCTATTTTAGTAAATTTTTTTAGAGTGTTCTGTTTTGTACTTTTAAACGGGCTGAATGAATCCCTCTGAAGGATATCGTCTTGGTCATTTTCTAGATATTTTAACATGGCAATATAATCTGAATAAAGCCATGATATTCTGTGATATAGAGAGTAATATAATTTATATTACAGTAATTCTTACAGAGAAAGCAGACAATAGTATCACCATTATACCAGCTGTAACTGTTACTTTGGTAGTAGTTATTGTAGTTGTCATCGGTCTAGTAATAATTATAAGACGGTAAATATTTCTTGTTATGAGA
This sequence comes from Lottia gigantea, assembly GCF_000327385.1. Lineage (NCBI taxonomy): Eukaryota > Metazoa > Mollusca > Gastropoda > Lottiidae > Lottia > Lottia gigantea. The sequence goes on along the minus strand of NW_008709979.1, from coordinate 760,071 downwards.
TTATGCTGACTTTGTTCTTGTTGTCTAATGCTCTGGGATATTCATTTGAGAGCAATTGGTAGTGTTTAACATTGTAAATAAGTAATTTTATTTATTATAAAGACATTCAAAGTCAATATCAATAGATATTCGAAAATAACCTTAAGCTTTTAAGGTTGCAACCAGGAGAACATAGCCCTATGAAAGGATAACTATGAATGAATGAATAAATTACAAGGAAATCCTTTTTTCTAGTAATCTTTTTTATCTTATTTCGGTATATTGACTAATGATAAATTAGTTAAACACTGATTAAATGGTATGAAATAGACGCACAAATATATTCTAAAACATACACAACACAACATGTTTGATTGTCTTTGCTATTTGACTAAATAAAACTTTTGTGCGACAATGAATCAACAATTTATTTTTTTCCTTTTTACAGAAAACGACAGAAAAGTGAGCAGAAATCAAGTACAAGAGATGACAATTCTCTTTCCAATGCGAAACGAGTGTACGAAAATATCACTATAACAGAGGATAATGAGGATAAAGAGGATAACCAACAAGAAATCTACCAGAATATTGAAATTGTTACCTCTACATTGTCCACAAAGATAGATTTACCAGACTTATGGGACTACAGTCAAACCGAAAGAGACCAAATAACAGAGCAATATCAGGTTTGTTGATATTAATAATAACATCCATACAGCCCCCTGAACTGAATTGGGTTTGACCAAGGAGGTCTAAAAAGCTTCTTAAGTTGGACACTTAGTAAGGCGTTTATACACCACATCCGACACGACAGGGTACGTCACAACAAACAAAAAGAGTTCAGTGTGAGTATCTCATTTATACGAAACCACGTATGGTTCTTACGTTCTTACACAGACGAACGTATTTCACAGCCATTTTCGACTTTATAAGTCGAATTTTGATAAAGCTGCAATATTTTAGCAAAGCCTTCAAATCACATTTAAAGGCGTAGAAATGGCTTTAAATAATATTTGAAGGCTTTTGCTAAAATATTAGGCCTTTTTAAGAAATTCGACTTATTAAGTCGAAATAGAGATTTAGAATGGTTGTGAACTACGTTCGTGTGCATTATTTCCATGTAAGAATCATACGTACTTTCGTATGTATCGCATCCTGCGTTTGAATTCCGTGTTTGAAATGTAACATAGCAAAATATTTTCTTAGTTCTTTACCGATATCTATTAATTTCAGTTACATTTTTCGCCCTTATAGTAGATTATGATATATCTCTGTGTCCAAAATTCGCCCTTTAATAGATATGAATTTTTGATTTACTAAATTATATTAATGCGTGTTTATGTAAAACGAATGCATTATCAATGCCAAGTTTTCCTTAAAAATATTTCATGAGTGATATAAACTATTTATGCGGCACTTGTTCTTCTTAGTTTCATCACAAACTTGATTCATTTGAAAGGAGGTTTAATTTAACTCCTTCGACCAAAAGCAGTCACAGTATTATTTAGACATTGTTTTGTTTTTTAACTTCAGGAATTACCTAAAGGACTTTGTCGGCCACATGCCATTTGTTTGAATGAAATTAATGGACCAAAGAATAGATACAAAAATGTGTGTGCCTGTAAGTAAAACTCAATTCATCTTTTTACAAATAAAATTATTCATCAATTTCCTAGCTAAAAGCATCATACTATAAAATATGCTGAAACAAAATGAGATGACAAATTAATATGAATTTAACATTTTTCATAGTTGATGACACCAGAGTCATACTAGAACCACTAGCAGATGATCCTAATTCAGATTATATCAACGCCTGTTATATTACTGTAAGTTATAGTTTTAACTGATAATGATCTTAATTCAGATTATATCAATGTCTGTTATATTACTGTAAGTTATAGTTTTAACTGATAATGATCTTAATTCAGATTATATCAATGTCTGTTATATTACTGTAAGTTATAGTTTTAACTGATAATAATCTTAATTCAGATTATATCAATATCTGTTATATTACTGTAAGTTATAGTTTTAACTGATTATGATCCTAATTCAGATTATATCAATGTCTGTTATATTACTGTAAGTTATAGTTTTAACTGATAATGATCTTAATTCAGATTATATCAATATCTGTTAAACTACTGTAAGTTATAGTTTTAACTGATAATAATCTTAATTCAGATTGTTTCAATATCTGTTAAATTACTGTAAGTTATAGTTTTAACTGATAATAATCTTAATTCAGATTGTATCAATATCTGTTAAACTACTGTAAGTTATAGTTTTAACTGATAATGATCTTAATTCAGATTATATCAATGTCTGTTAAATTACTGTAAGTTATAGTTTTAACTGATAATGATCTTAATTCAGATTGTATCAATATCTGTTAAATTACTGTAAGGTATATAATTTTAACTGATAATAATCTTAATTCAGATTATAGCAATGTCTGTTATATTACTGTAAGCTATAGTTTTAACTGATAATGATATTAATTCAGATTATATCAACGCCTGTTATATTACTGTAAGTTATAGTTTTAACTGATAATAATCTTAATTCAGATTGTATCAATATCTGTTAAATTACTGTAAGTTATAGTTTTAACTGATAATAATCTTAATTCAGATTATATCAATGTCTGTTATATTACTGTAAGATATAGTTTTAACTTATAATGATACTAATTCAGATTATATCATTGTCTGTTATATTACTGTAAGTTATAGTTTTAACTGATAATGATCTTAATTCAGATTATATCAATATCTGTTATATTACTGTAAGATATAGTTTTAACTGATAATAATCTTAATTCAGATTATATCAATGTCTGTTATATTACTGTAAGATATAGTTTTAACTTACAGTGATTTAGAATATGTCATTGTGTGTTTTATCACTGTAAGTTTTAAAAAACACGTTTACGCACAATTCACACACAAAATATTTGCATATTTTTTATATTATAGAAATATGATCAGACTTTGAAGTATATCGCATCCCAAGGTAAAGTGTTGGTTTCCAGTAAAACTTTTATCGCTAAATTATCTTTGAAAGAAGTAATTCTTTGAAATGAATCGTTTTTTTTTCCGTTTTGTTATAGTAGGAAATGAGTAACCGTTTATAATCTGACAATATGAATATTGTCACCGACAAACAACAATTACGATTGATAGTCATATGAATTGTTTCTCATATTTATGTTTCGAATAATCGTTGTACCTTTCCGTCCTGGAAGTAGGTTTGAAGACGAGATTTAATGTCATTATATTATCATATTCCAGGACCCATTGGAGTTAATATGGAAGAGTTTATAAGAATGATATGGGATATTGATGCTAGTAAAATAGTTATGTTAACAAATCTGTTTGAAAACGCAATTGTATGTATAAAATCAAAATCAATTTTCTTTTATTCATTTACAATCTCAATATTTTAAATTATTATGTGCAAGTTTTTTAGTGCATAAAGTCGCCTCAATGGGTTGTCGCTGTGCACAATATAATCTTACGTTATCTTGTCCTACAATTGTTGTAATCGCATGGATTAACAAACTATGGTCATTTCCAGTAAAGATGTTTTCAATATCATTTTGTCATAAGCGATACCAGCTCGTGAAAATGCTGGCTGTCCTGTGTACGATTATCTAGAAATGGAAGAGGAGCATGATGAATTTTGCTTTTGAAATATGATACTCGCAGCATTATCACCTGGTGTAACAAATTCTGTGTTAATAGATAACAGTTGGGATGCTAAGAAAAACGATGATACTTTATGTTATTTCAGGAGAAATGTAAGCAGTATTGGCCAGATATTGGTAAAACACAACAATTTGGTCAAATTAACATGAAACTGATAAAGGAAGAGGTTTATG
>NW_008709979.1:735172-756156 GCF_000327385.1 Lottia gigantea | reverse complement strand
ATGATACTAATTCAGATTATATCAATATCTGTTATATTACTGTAAGTTATAGTTTTAACTGCTAATGATCCTAATTCAGATTATATCAATATCTGTTATATTACTGTAAGTTATAGTTTCAACTGATAATGATCTTAATTCAGATTATATCAATGTCTGTTATATTACTGTAAGATATGGTTTTAACTGATAATGATCCTAATTCAGATTATATCAATATCTGTTATTTTACAGTAAGTTATAGTTTTAACTGATAATGATATTAATTCAGATTATATCAATATCTGTTATATTACTGTAAGTTATAGTTTTAACTGACAATGATATTAATTCAGATTGTATCAATATCTGTTATATTACTGTAAGTTATAGTTTTAACTGACAATGATCCTAATTCAGATTATATCAACGCCTGTTATATTACTGTAAGTTATAGTTTTAACTGATAATGATATTAATTCAGATTATATCAATGTCTGTTATATTACTGTAATTTATAGTTTTAACTGATAATGATATTAATTCAGATTATATCAATGTCTGTTATATTACTGTAAGTTATAGTTTTAACTGATAATGATATTAATTCAGATTATATCAATGTCTGTTATATTACTGTAAGTTATAGTTTTAACTGATAATGATCTTAATTCAGATTATATCAACGCCTGTCATATTACTGTAAGTTATAGTTTTAACTGATAATGATCTTAATTCAGATTATATCAATGTCTGTTATATTACTGTAATTTATAGTTTTAACTGATAATGATATTAATTCAGATTATATCAATGTCTGTTATATTACTGTAAGTTATAGTTTTAACTGATAATGATATTAATTCAGATTATATCAATGTCTGTTATATTACTGTAAGTTATAGTTTTAACTGATAATGATCTTAATTCAGATTATATCAATGTCTGTTATATTACTGTAAGATATAGTTTTAACTTACAGTGATTTAGAATATGTCATTGTGTGTTTTATCACTGTAAGTTTTATCAATTTGTATAAGTTATTGGTTTAAACTAAAAAAACACGTTTACGCACAATTCACACACAAAATATTTGCATATTTTTTATATTATAGAAATATGATCAGACTTTGAAGTATATCGCATCCCAAGGTAAAGTGTTGGTTTCCAGTAAAACTTTTATTGCTGAAACTAAATTGTCTTTGAAAGAAGTAATTCTTTGAAATGAATCTTTTTTTTCCGTTTTGTTATAGTAGGAAATGAGTAACCGTTTATAATCTTACAATATAAATATTGTCACCGACAAACAACAATTACGATTGATAGTCATATGAATTGTTTCTCATATTTATGTTTCGAATAATCGTTGTACCTTTCCATCCTGGAAGTAGGTTTGAAGGCAAGATTTAATGTCATTATATTATCATATTCCAGGACCGATTGGAGTTAATATGGAAGAGTTTATAAGAATGATATGGGATGTTGATGCTAGTAAAATAGTTATGTTAACAAATCTGTTTGAAAACGCAATTGTATGTATGAAATCAAAATCAATTGTCTTTTATTCATTTACAATCTCAATATTCTAAATTATTATGTGCAAGTTTTTTAGTGCATAAAGTCGCCTCAATGGGTTGTCGCTGTACACAATATAATCTTACGTTATCTTGTCCTACAATTGTTGTAATCGCATGGATTAACAAACTGTGGTCATTTCCAGTAAAGATGTTTTCAATATCATTTTGTCATAAGCGATACCAGCTCGTGAAAATGCTGGCTGTCCTGTGTACGATTATCTAGAAATGGAAGAGGAGCATGATGAATTTTGCTTTTGAAATGTGATACTCGCAGCATTATCACCTGGTGTAACAAATTCTGTGTTAATAGATAACAGTTGGGATGCTAAGAAAAACGATGATACTTTATATTATTTCAGGAGAAATGTAAGCAGTATTGGCCAGATATTGGTAAAACACAACAATTTGGTCAAATTTACATGAAACTGATAAAGGAAGAGGTTTATGCCCATTTCACAATAAGAGAAATACAAATAACCAAGGTATAATATTTCAGTGATTGAGCTTTTATATTTAAACGTTTTCCAGTACATGAAAAAATTGACCCAGTTTTGGGAATTCAGATCAATTTGATCCACTCAGTTCGACATTTGATAGACATTGAATAAGAGCAACTGCTGGCAACTGTGATTTTTCAGTCGTTTGCGAACTTTGGACGACTAAATCCAGTGTTTCTTTTTTTTTATTATATCAGGACTCAAATTCAAGAATATTCCGACAATATCATTATACATCATGGCCTGATAAAGGTGTACCATCTGATATTGCTTCATTGGTCGAATTCCGTAATAAAGTCAACAAGTCATCATCCAAACGTTCAGGTCCCATGATTGTTCATTGCAGGTACTCTATATTTTTTTATTGTTAAGATATACATATAATGCAATTTCTGCTTTCATTTAAATTCACGAAATAAATATAGGCCTACCAAAGGAGAGTACTAGTTATACCGTGGGAATTCGGAATAGATAAACTCCCGCGCAACACGTTTTTGCAAAGATCGAGCAAGCCCTGTTTCAGTAGATGCACGAAACTACATTTAGCCTGATCTTACATTGCAATACATTTATATCGCATTTTTTTCAATAACGGATGCTTGCCAGATTTTTATTTTAATAAATAAAGGTTAAAATTATTGACGTAATGAATATGGAATATAAACACTTATACGTTATAATATGCCCTGGGTCTGTTGTATTTAAAAACATGTATTGGCTCTAACATTTCTGACTGTGCGAAATTGTTTGTTTTTTCAGTGCTGGTATTGGTAGAACTGGAACATATTTAGCTTTAGATTATCTGATACAACAAGCTCAAGCTGAAAATTCTGTAGATATTTTTTCTTGTGTATCACAGATGAGACAAGAAAGAGTTAACATGGTTCAGACTCTGGTAAGATCAGAAATTTATATGGAGAATATGCGGAAAATAATTTGAATCTCGTAATTTAGCTGGGAACAATTAAAACAATGGCCACCAAATTAAGAGACAAAGACACGCTTAACAGAAAACATTATACATTTAATGTGTGAAATTTCATAAGAAATCGGACATTTAAGAGAAAAGTCGAAGCTCTTGATCAATGCTTGACTATGCTAGGTGTCCTTCAGTTCACCAGTTTTAATATTATGTTTCTTTGTCAGGACCAGTACATCTTGCTTCATGATGCTCTAACAGTTTGGTATATAGCTGATGATACAACAACATCAATAACAAATTATCCTCAAATATATAATCAACTTCTACAACAAGATAAACATAATAATACATCACAATTACAACATAAATATCAGGTATGATTTGTGTTTTGGGGCGATTTTTATACGCCCACATGGAAATGTGGACGTATATTGCCGTCGCTCCCGTCCGTCGGTCCGTCCACATCCCTTGTAGGCACGAAAGAGACTACAGTTTTTGTCCGATCTTGATTAAACTTGGTGTGCATATGTGTATATATTTATTAGTTCGAAATTGGTTATAATTGGGTGAACGGTTTTGGAGTTTTTGCCCTTTTATTACTTTTATCCTTTTATTAAAAATGCGTCAAATTTCGGGGTAATTGCCTATGACTTTGTAAAAACATGTCGAATTTGGCTTGTAGGCACGATATCGGTGATCTTGGTGAAACTTGGTATGCATATAATTGTATATTTTTTAGATCTCAGTCAAGTTCAAAATTGGTTAATAATCGGATGAACTGTTTTAGAGTTATTGTCCCTGACTTATTAAAAATGCGTCATATTTGGCATGTAGGCACGATAGAGACTACAGTTTGGATCCAATCTTGATGGAGCTTGGTATGTATATATATATTGATGAGATCTCGGTCCAGTTCGAAATTGGTATTATTCGGATGAACAGTTTCAGAGTTATTGCCCTTGTGTGTACGTCGATGAGACCTTGATCATGATGGAATTTGATGATAATTTGATGAACTGTTTTTGAGGTTTTCCCTACAGTTTATAAATACTTTAAACATTATTTGAAAATTCATAATCAAGCCACTAAAGATTTTATCATTTCCGACAGCTGGTAGTGGGCGTACGTTACCTTGCTGTCTTCTTTTATGTTTCTTCTCTTTGTTAATCTTGAAATTAAAATAACTTTTAGATACTTGCCTGAATGTATGTCTCAATAGCAGGCTTTATCCCACTTTATTCTCAAATCTGAATTACAAGTGTTATAAATTCGTCAGCCTCACATATTTAAATCATAAAATAAAACTAGTTGTGGTTCTATATTTGATTCATAACAATTTAAACTATGTCTTTGATCTAGTTGATGAATAAAATAAGTTGTAAGATAGATAAAGATGGTTACTCAGAAGCTCTTAAACCAGAAAATATAAATAAAAATAGAGATCAAAATGTCTTGGCTGGTATGTATAATTTCATTTCAATATTGATTACAATTACTCTGTTGTTTAAATGACAATTATGTTAAGCTAATGTCATTAACGCGAGGAAAGATATAATTTCACTGTTAACAGTTTTCAACAGAATGATAATCAAATAGTACAATTCTAGTTTTCCATGAATGGATGTTGTTTGAGATGCGATGAAAATAAAAATTCGATGAGATGCGATATTTCTAAAATATTTATTCCATGGACATGAACGATGACAAATGATGATGTGACAGTGTTGAGCATACGTAAGTCCAGTTTCGTTGTCTTCAATAACCAAGTAATGTTTGTGTTCTTTCGGATCAACGTTCACGAACATTACAGGTAGTCCGAAACACCGATCCTGAACAGATGTACATATATTTTATGAAACCCCACAAGAGTATAAGTAGCTCTCCTATCTTAAGAGCTAATATTATCAGATAACTGAACCGAACCAAATCAATGATAATCAGCAATAACTAATACCATTACAACGAGTTTGGAATAATGAAGAAGACCGGGAAACTCACGCCAAAACGTCCAGGTCCAAGTTTCACCGCCATGCCATTCGACCCGACTAGATCTCATGAAATATCAACTACCAAATCAAAAGAATCATCCAATCCACCTACCAACTACAACGACTACCCACAACTTCCTAGTTCACTATATCAGAATCCGCTTGAAGGAACGTTAACCTGTCATCTACCAACCATTCTTAGAGCTAAAATTAAGTTTTTTAACCAGTTGTCTCCATTGTAGAAATTAAAACATAGTAAAATATCGTCTGTTATATTTCAGGTAATTCTGCTAGATTGATGATAATGAGATCAGCCTATGAGAATTCTTCCGATTATATCAACGCAGTTTATCTTCCGGTAATTAACGTTTTTTTTTTCAAGTGCATTTTGATCAAAAATCATCATTCATTCCGCAAATAATTTTTATCAGAGATTGTATGAAGGAAAAGCTGCGAATTCAATCTCATCATTGCATTTGAGAGCATTTACTCGGAGTCTTTTAAATGTTCACAGACTGCATCGTAGAGGGCATCGTAGAGGGCATCGCTGGATGCATGGTGGGTCATAAATATAAATGTTTAAACATTTCCAATATGAATCTATATTCATAACTATGCAACATAATCCCTCTATAATCCAATATTAAACTAAGCACAATAATTTCTTAATGGATGTAACATCTTACTTCGAGATTCTATCGTTTAGTCATGGCACCAGCTAAGTCGAACTCTGGTGAATATATAAACTGTTTTGCTAAGTTTGAGACTTTGAATTTTTATTCCCTACGTTTATGTCATAGATGTCCATACATGGATAATCTGTTTTAATTCATTTCAGAGTTACAAGAAAAAAAGAGGTTATATTGCTACTCAAACACCTCTACCAAATACAGTAGAAGATTTCTGGTTAATGGTTTTTAACTCAGAGACAAAAGTGATCATAGCTTTAGATGACAAAAAAGAAAATGTAATTATTTCAAGCGAATTACATTCTTTTGAAACTCAGTTCAATAAGAAGATTATTCGACTAAATTTAGGAGCCCTGGTGAATTTAGGATCTTCTTGCTAATAGAAGTTCTGTTATTATCATACATTTAAAATATAAATAGAATATAACTGTAGTATTTTAAGATATCCTTCTAATGAATAGTTCATTTAAAATAAGGTAACTTTGTATTTGAAATATAAAAAAAATATAGTAAAGTAATCAAGTCTAAAGGAAATTCTCAAAAAGCCAGGATGACTTTTGGCCTTTTCACAAAGGTGAGAATTTAGTGTTTAGTATTAGTTATTTATCATTTTAATTATAGAATATTGGTGAATATATACCTAAAACAGAGGTGAAGTATGATGAAATGGTGATAAAACGAGGAAAAGAAGATAAAAATAGTCATGGCTATTATGATGTTATTTCCTGTGAAATATCTCAAGAATCAGTGAGTATACTGATATTGATATGGAAATATTTGAGTTTCAGTAGATCTGTAGATGCCAAAGTAATTCTTCACCATGAAAATCGACTAAATCAAAAGGACATCAATCGTGAACATGTTGGATTACATTCCAGTCTTATCAAAATGAGACCAAACTTTCGTTGCGTTTTTTATTAGCTTTTACTTAGTGTCTAACGAAAGCCATAATGAATGTTGAATGTATCAAATTAATCTTGTGATCTAACGTGTTGAATGTATCAAATTAACCTTGTGATCTAACGTGATAAACACCGCGTCACAAAATGCAAGCTCTGGAGAGGGTAGAAAATTGATTGGTTAAAGCAGAGGTCATTTAGGTCAAAGGGTTGATTTGACAAACGTTTGGGAGCGCTGTCGTTAGACCCTAAGCTAATAAAAAAAACGAACGAAAAGTTGGTTTAATTTTAATTAGACTGGATTACGTCTTAGGGGAAAATTAAACTGCCATTTAGCTGTAAAAAGTTATAGTCTATCTTTATTTAATTGTATTGTTACAGTATTTATGTTTTCTTTACCAATGGCTAATCGAACATTGTGGTCTCGAGTACTTGGAAACCGAAAAGAGTATTTTGTCCTGACATTGATTCCCTCTCTGCTTATAGCATACCAATGTCCATCATAAGCACAGTTGATACAGAAACGTCTTGTGTAAAACTTTAACTGAATTTCAGTTCACTTCTTTGGATTAATAATATGTACTCTAGAATAATTATGCGCAATATACATCAAATAAAAATACATAAGTATTAAACTTACAAAACAAGTTTACAATGCAGATGTAAGACATATACATAATTATTATTATAATCTACATATATTTTAAATACAATCGTATTTACTTTTCAGGATAACATAAACAGAACTGTAAAAGTATATCAATGTCATTTCTGGAAAGGTCAGAAGAAAATACCTGAAAGTTCAATGTCAATATTCACCTTATTAGAAGAGATTTCCAGTATAAATAATAGTGGTCCTCTGATAGTCAGTTGTTTGTGAGTATCTTCACGAAATATAACTATGTAATTACCATATATACAAAAAAAATTGGGGACACAGTTATTTGGCATTCATTAAAATTGACTTATTACCACTGTCATCTTTTATGACAATGTTAACGATACAACGATATGATGAGACAAAGTCAACCCACGACTGTTTTAAGAAACACACTATTTCACTGATAGTACATTTCTCTAATCTGAATTCTTCTGAAATGGACGAATGGTAATAATATGAAATTTCTTTCAGGAATGGTGCCAATAAAAGTGGACTGTTGTGTGTTTTAGCTGCTATATTAGAAAGGTTAACAGTAGAACAAGATGTTAACATTATTCAAACTATTTTACAACTACGTATATCTAGACCAGAAATTATCAATTCTTTTGTAAGTTGACATTTTATTTTTTGTGGCCAAAGTATTTGGAACGGCGAATTTTGTATCAATATACGCTTAATGATATTTACAATTGATCAAGATATTGATTGTCGACAATACCGCAGATTTTAACAACGAAAAAGAATTTGCCATGAAAGAGACTTAAGGACAGAGATTATTGTTATGAGTGCCACTTGTCGTTAAGAAACAACCGTTTCACACAGTGTTTTCCGGGTCAAATTCAGTTGATCAGTCGATCAGTAATATGGACAAGTTCTTAAACTTTTGGACCTCTGCATCTTCATTTTGATAATTATTTTATAAAGCCACATTGTGGTTAAATTTATTAGTAAACATCTTTTTTAGATAACATTCGTTTTTATGTATTAAATAGTAAACCAATTCATATCTTGCAGGAACAGTTTCAATTTTGTTTTGAAGCAATTGGAGAATACCTGGATAATTTTTCTAATTATGCTAATTCATGTTGAACTATCATCATTTTACTACAGACAGAAGTTAACGAAAAATACAATGTAACTTAAAACACTGACACACCTGTACCAATTACTGTTGTGAGTTGGTAGTCCGTTTTCAAATTTGTGGAATCGTGGCTACAAATTTAAAAGTATAAAAGTTGAACTCGGTAGAGGATGCAAAAATGTTCCTACCCTAGAAATAGCATTGTTTTCTTCTCGGTTTTTGTTTTTGTCTTACTACACAGTAAGTCTAATAGAAGAATAATTTTGCTTTGGTAAAGATATCAACAAAGGCATATTCGAATGATATTTCTCGGAGGAAAGTATGTTTAACTTACGATCTTTGTCTTTTTTGTCAGATAAAATAGTAAAGGTTTATTTAGAGATGTATCAAAGGAATACCTTTTATGTTTGATATTTTTTGCTATCTATTAGTGTATTTTTGTAACAAAGCATTATATTATATAGTCGAAATATAAAATTGAAAGAAATATAAAGTAAAGATTTATAATTTACAAAAATGACTAGGCCTACTATTAATGAATGAAATTGATATTCTCTTGAATGCTATTGAAATTGAATTTTGAATAACATGTTATGTTGAAAATGGTTCGAAGAAATATTCCTGGTAGTCGTTGTTTAAGTAAGATTTTAGTGCATTGGGTTTTCATATTTAATATAATTGTAGTCTGTAGGTCTATTGTATTAAATGTAATATGAGCTTATGACTGGCAGATCAAGTCTAAAAATAAACTAGTACAATCTCGTCTATCATATCGTTTTTCAAACGTTTTGATCTTTATCTATATCTATGTAGCCTACATATATTTATAATAAGGCTAAATAAGCACACTCTTATTCATTGTTATTTTCCTAAAGTGTTTTAACTTATTTTGTACCTTTCTAATCACATTTTTTGATTTTTATGTAAATATCTGTATCTTGTATCCCTATTTATCTTTATTTGAAAGCCTTATATTATATGTAAATGACACAATTTTATGCATAGATACTCCTAAAGTAGTTCTTTACTTTCAATATTTCAATATGGTTCCCGCACCGTCATCGGAAATAAGTTGATCCAAACAATACAAGTAATTATAGGTAACAACATCAACAATGGCAAGGGTGAAGACATGTCAAAGGGAATATTGTATGTAAAATAAAGATCAAATAAAGGTAATTAACAGATAAATGTTTGAAGCCAAACAGAAGACATCAGATAATACATGAAGACACAGTAGGTCGCAAAGATCAAAAGACTAAAAGATTATTGAGCACTAATCACAACATTACAGTATCGCATATTCTAGACAATTAGTATCATTGGTCTCTGTTGAGTGCAGGCTGTATTTCCGATTGCATCACCAGGGAGGTTTGTGAGAAGGACTTCAGATTGGTCCCATTAAATGATGTGGTTTGGGTTCTCGATGCTGGCTTAAGGCTGATTTCCCATTACTCGTATTGCAAGATATCGTATTCTCATCGTCAGTGGTAGTTTACTTACACCAATGTACGCAGCGCCACAATTGCACTTTATGAAATATGTCCTTTTCCATGTCTATCTTTGGGGTTGTGGATTCTGTTCTATCATTGACTTTAAATTAACGTTTTGAGGCTGGCTTTAGTTGAAAATCTTGTGGGGATATTGATTGCTCGTTTGATGGATCTGCTGAATTGGTAACTATAAGTAGGTTCTATGAACGGAATGATCATATTGATGGGTGGTTGGTCTAGTTTGGTGAAGACTTTCAGTGATGGTTTATTTGGTTAATAGTATCTGTAACTAAGTAAAATATGGGCGTATGAAAATAGCATATCAGCTGTACTTTTGTATCAGCCAACATTTTAAAACATATTGGTTTTATTTTTACTTCTTCGTCTTCGTTAGATTATATTAATCAAATCAGTATGTGTCAAGTCAGAGTGTCTCATCATGGATAGAAGTATAAATATATTTGTTATTCTTTTGTATCTATGTTTGATTCTTATCAATATTTTAAACATTGTTCGAGGTAAGAAAAAACATTTTCTATAGAATTTATTTTTATTATTGATTGATATCATTCACTCTAATACTATTATCTCAAGAAACTGCTGCAACGCCCAGAGAATGGAAGAATTATAGACTGTGCTTCTTTATTTATACTAAATATGATACTTCTACAGAAATATGATACATAATATACAGTATCTTAGGTCTGAAAAAATGAAAGTGCTATAAACATATTTTTTTTTAGAATTTTGTCTATGATATTTTCTTGGGTTATATGTACATTGATTATCTGTAAAATATCTGTAAAAATAAGTTTTCATTAAATCGTCGTATCTGGACTATCGTCGTAAACAAACTGTTTATTTAAAGTGAAGAAAATGTTGCATTGGGACCAAACACCGCCCAGAGCTCTACATATTCTACTGCTTTGTCATCGTTAGCTGTAGATGGTAATACTGACAGTGATTATAATCAGGGATCTTGTACTCATACTCATAATATTGGTACCAATTGGTGGTGTGTTGATTTACAGAGAGATGTTAATTTTAAAAACATAAAAATATACAATAGAAATTCACGTGGGCTTTTACTTTCTTTACTAATAGTTCCCTAAGGTCTGCTCACGAATTCGCCGAGAACAACGATGTCAAACCGAAGGTCATGATTTGTATATTGGTATTGGAAGCATGACAGCAGATCATTACAAAATAGATCACATAATAGATACATTTTAAAGAGTCTCGTTTATTTTGGTGAGGAATAGATTTGGAAGAACTCATCCGAGAAGGATTGATCTCACTGAGGTTGGGAAACACTGTTATTTAGGCTCTGTTCTACTATTGATGTATTGAGCACTTTTTGTTTGTTTTTGTCATTGTATCTATTTTGTATAAAATTTCAGATCAATTCAGATTACAAGGTTTTGAGCTAAGATTAAGTTCTAATGGTAGATGTAATATAGATGGATATCAACAATCTGCAGTTTGTTATAAAGATACTAGTACAACAACACAAAATATCTACAATATAAACAGTTGTAATCAACAACAAAATATACAGTTTAATGGTAGATATGTATATATTAGTGTAGAAAATCTTAACCAAGGAGACAAACCTCTCACACTCTGTGAAGTAGAAATATTTGAAAGTAAGTTGTTTTTATTATCACCAGTTCTTAGATTTACTGAATATATCAGTGTCATAATTAATGATTTTTACCTCTGATAGACTCAGTTGTTCATCTGAAATCATCAGCCAGGTAATCTTGAGGATATCAAACTGACTGATTCACGTAGTTCTAGCAGGAAACATTGTCTTGAAATTACAACAACACTGATTAATATCTTTGTTAAGTGAACGATTCGTCAATTCACATTTTCTCTTCTTACCTCAACGTTAATCTCCAGATTCATCTTCCAAATAAATATTGCTAGCATGTGAATATTCTATATATCCCCTAGGTCTGCAATAACAAAGGAAATAACTAAAATGTTGACTTTCTATTTTAGAGCATCACGGTGTTTCATCTGATAATATTGAAGAATGTAGAAGTAATTGTAAAGATGGTTGTAAGTCTAATGGTATCTGTAACAATTGTAAAGAATATTATTATGGTAATAAATGTGATAAACGGTGTTCTACTAATTGTAATGGTGGCTGTAATTCTAATGGTATCTGTAACAACTGTACTTCTGGTTATTATGGAAACAAATGTGTCGACAGGGTGATGGTTATTGTATCAATGGATGTAAACCAGGGTACAGAGGAAATAACAATTGGGGTAATCAGTGTAAGAAGTCCTGTACAAACTGTAATAATGGATATCAGAAGAGTAATGGTAACTGTATTGATGGATATAAAAAGGTTTCTGGGGTATGAAATGTAATGACAACTGTAATAAATGTAAACAAGGATGTCAACAGGATAATGGAGATTGTAATAATGGTGGATGTATTTCTGGTTATTATGGTGATAAATGTGATAAACGGTGTCCTCCTTATTGTAATGATGGATGTCAACAGAGTGATGGTTATTGTATCAACGGATGTAAATCAGTGTACAGAGGAAATACTTGTTACAGAAGATGTGAATGAAACTGTTATAAATGTCAACAAACTGGTTATTCCTGTACAGACTGTAAACCTGGATATTGGGGTAATCAGTGTAAGAAGTCCTGTAGAAACTGTAATAATGGATGTCAGAAGAGTAATAGTAACTGCATTGATGGATATAAAAAAGGTTTCTGGGGTATGAAATGTAATGACAACTGTAATAATGTAAACAAGGATGTCAACAGGATAATGGAGATTGTAATAATGGTGGATGTATTTCATTTAAACGAGATGGAAATTATTCTTAAATCCTCAATATGTGATTTAATTATACATTATATTATTCTCTAGAATGTGGAAGTAATTGTAAAGATGGCTGTGATTCTAGCGGTATCTGTAGCAGTTGTAATTCTGGTTATTATGGTAATAAATGTGGTACACTATGTCCTACTAATTGTAATAGTGGTTGTATCCAGAATAATGGTAATTGTGAAGCTTGTAGTGATGGTTATTGGGGTATAAAATGTCAGTCACAATGTCCTACAAACTGTAGACTGTCTAAATGTGATAAGAACAATGGATATTGTAGTGAATGTAAGAATTATTACTGGGGAGATAAATGTGAAGAGCGATGTTCAGTTAACTGTAAATATCATTCCTCTATTACTTGTTATAAAACTAGTGGTAAATGTAACCCTGGTTGTAAGACAGGATGGTACGGTAATCAATGTCAAACTAAGTGTAATAGTAATTGTATCAATGGATGTGATCAAGCTACAGGAAGATGTACAAGTTGTAAGACAGGATGGTATGGTAATCAATGTCAAACTAAGTGTAATAGTAATTGTATCAATGGATGTGATCAAGCTACAGGAAGATGTACAAGTTGTAAGACAGGATAGTATGGTAATCAATGTCAAACTAAGTCTAATAGTAATTGTATCAATAGATGTGATCAAGCTACAGGAGATTGTTTAGATGGTTGTATTGATGGGGGAATTTCTATTGAGGATTTAGGTAAGTTTCTGTAGCATAGCATTTAAAATAATATTATTATATAGAATACTTGAAAATTTTGTTACTGTTCAGATAATATTATCAATTCAAATTATTAACGCTGTGTATATTTTTCTTTCAGAATGTCTCGATGGAATATCACCAGTGGCTGCTGGTATTATTGGTGTTCTGGCTTCAATGGTTTTACTAATGGTTGGGATTGTTATATTGGTATATTTTTGTATGAAAAAAGGTAATTGTTTATTTTGGAATTGTCTTGTTTATGTTAGGTTTATTCGATGTTCCTTAATAGGCTTTCGAGACAAGAAAAGTCAGAAGTGAACTATAAACTATCATTATAATATATTATTTAACGTTTATCTCAATTTTCCTAAGTGTGGAGTTTTGGGCCAGATTACATAGGAATGGTGCAAATGACGATACATGCAATAAAATTATTACACTTGTTCCACTAATTACTAATACTAATCAAATTGAAATTCAAAGATGGCTGCCAAAATTTATTCACATTTTGCTTCTATCATCATTTGACGGTCTTTTCTGTTATCTCACTATAAAGGGAAAGATTCCGGAAGAGGTGTAAAATATTATACCATTATAAAATTGATCTGTTTAAAATATATTCCACTCTGTAGTATTATATTTCAGATATGAACGGTATAATTTAAATAAAGCAACAGTAATATATACCTCTTCAGATGAGACTACCAAACCATCATATGAGAATATACAACAAGATGTTACCAGACCTTCATATGAGAATATACAACAAGATGTTACCAGACCTCCATATGAGAATATACAACAAGATGTTACCAGACCTTCATATGAGAATATACAACACGATGTTACCAAACCATCATATGAGAATATACAACACGATGTTACCAGACCTTCATATGAGAATATACAACAAGATGTTACCAGACCTTCATATGAGAATATACAACAAGATGTTACCAGACCTTCATATGAGAATGAACAACAAGATGTTACCAGACCTTCATATGAGAATATACAACAAGATGTTACCAGACCTTCATATGAGAATATACAACACGATGTTACCAGACCTTCATATGAGAATATACAACACGATGTTACCAGACCTTCATATGAGAATATTCAACAAGATGTTACCAGACCTTCATATGAGAATATACAACAAGATGTTACCAGACCCTCATATGAGAATATACAACAAGATGTTACCAGACCTTCATATGAGAATATTCAACAAGATATTACCAGTTCTGAAGTTGAAACTGGTCCTTATAGATAAATAACTTACAGTCAAAATAACTGTGTTTATGAGCCATAACGATAACGGTATCATTATATGACATTCCAGTATCAATACATTAATAAGTCAATTCTTTCCGTTGTAACTTATGAGGCATACCTTTTAGCAGCAAGTAAGATTTATAAGACATATTCATGCGATTTGGGAGAAAGCTTGGTCGTAGCCACGAGGTACTAAGTCGTGAACACGAAATGCTAAGGCATGGCCACGAGATAGCTCAATCGTGGCCTCGGGTTTTTAATTCGTGGTCACGTGTCTCCTAGTAACAGTAGCATTTTAAGTTGATCTACAGCAACTCGTGGCGACCAGATAGCTAGGTCGTGACCATGAGATACTAAGTTGTTGACACGAAGTACTAAGGCATGGCCACGAGAAATCTATTTTATGTTGATCTACAGACCTTTAAAGCAACTATATTTTATAAAGCTATCACTAAATGTTAACAACATCAGATGTCTGAGGAAAATTTGGGATTTGCTCATAATCAATCTTAATTATCATCAGAATTATTCATTTCTGATACAAACCTGGAACTGGCAAAATCAAATTGAAATGGATAGGAATCCTCATTGTCGTCGGAAACTATTTCTCATAGCAAATAAATCTCGTATTTTGGGAACGATATGATGAATATTCATGATTTTCAAATCAGCCAATCAAAACATTTAAACGTAGCCAGTTTTACATTTTGTTTTGTAGATATGAATATAAGAGTACAGGCTACCCCTCTGAAAAAGATCGTTTTAATTGGTTAAAATTCATCGCCTCATTCGAAACTTTTTGGATAAAGTGGACAACGGTCCCATTTATTTATTAACAAGAGATGTGGTTGTAATTTTCCTTGTTCAAAACGGTAGTATTACGGATGGAGAATATTTAACTATATCAGAACATTGGCATTACGCCATTATTAAAGTTGGTTTGGCACGAAACAATGCATCATTCTTCACAATAGTCAAGGGTATTACCAAGAGGATCGTTACAGCATGACATTGTGAAGATGGGAACAATGCTGACGCTTATAAATTTATATCATAGTTTTTTTATGTTAAACTTTCGAAATAAAATATCGATACATGTATATATTTTTTAATCTTCCTTGTCTAAAACGGTAGTATCAGAATTACGGCTGTTGAAAAGTTTCATATTTGGCACGACACTCATCGTTCTTATTTAACATTGCCTTATTTGGAGGTTGGCTATTCCATTTCTATAATATTGTCAGTGGTCTCTATTGTGAACATGACTATAGTTATTGATTTGAAATATATTTCTTATCAGTTTGAAAATTACTGCTAATTGCAATATTTATGCATGTAATTTCATGTACCTCGAATCTTCTAATAATCTCGTTAAAAAATTGTCCTATATCAAACACAAAATCGTGAGCAATACCCTACATATTGTCTCACCAGTTTTATAAATTCACTATATCATGAACATGAAAATTGAGAGCTAGTTAAATTGAAAGTAGACCCCTATCGATATTTACACTTGATTGGCTGTGACTGGTAATAAATCGAAATATTTACAATTATCTACAAATCTCTCAATTTCTCACAACATTTGAAAGAACAATACAATATTCCAACTGGCGCTGCCACTGATGTTGATCATCCTTAAATAAACCTTGAACATTTTCAACTCTCTTAATTTCTTAAACATCACACATATATAAATGTTTGACGTTATGTGGTGATTATATTAAGGGGGGCAGATTAGCTATATACACGTATGTAAATTGTAGATAGGATTCAGAAATGGCCTGATAGAAATGTACGAAAATAGCATGATTCCTTTCTGAGGGTGGTGGGGACGCCGTCACTGAATTTAATCATCCTTAAATGTATCTTTGTTGAACATTTTGAACTCTCTAAATTGTCTATGCATAATAAGTTTTAAATGCTTGACGTCATGTGGTAATAATATAAGACTATAAAATCCTATGAGTGATATTCTTTTAGAAATAAAATCAGTAATTGTATTCTATAAGAATTGTGTTATCTATACTCATTTAGAGTTGTCTGTAATTTCTTGTCATTATGATCTATAAAGTCACTACATTTCATTCAAATTAATATATTTCAAGCCATAGAAACTTCTAATTTATCGTAAAACTGATACAGGTTATCCCGATTTCTTAGAAACTTATTTGAGAGATGGCTTGCTTAGTAGACAATAATCAAAGGTGCTTTTTTTTACCTAAATTCAGACGAAGAGAAAGATGTCTTTGAAACTATTCTGTCTATGATGCAATTATGAAGACTTTAGAAACTAGATATGGTTATACAGAAAATGATGATGCTGCTGTGAAACTTGTATTTAAAGTTGTCAGAGTTGTTTACCAAACAAAATATTAAATACTCAGATAGAAACTTAGACGATACACAATGGCGACTTCATCAACATTGGGTGAAACTCGTAAAGATGTTTGAATAAATTTCATACAAATCAGAGTATCTTGCATTTGCATTTGACTAATTCAAAAAGGAATTAAAATTTCGCAACTGCTGTCGCTTATAAACGTTTTTAAGAATAAATACCTAGTTCTATGGATTTATCGAATTATAGAGGAATTCTTTTGCATACTGGGTAGGTCCAAACTCTTATCGATTAAATTTGAAAAACTGAATTGTACGTTCATTCGTAATGGCAGTATTCCTTTAAAGACACTTCCCTATAGATTTAATTGATTAAGAAAGACTTCACCTTACATTGTACTAACCTTAATAGTAAACTATAACTCTTTATAATATTCTTTTTTTTTTATCACGTTAGCTAATCAAAGCGATGATGACATCGACAATGTAAGGAAATAAATACGCTGTTTTCCTACTTTACGAAGGTATGCGTTAGAGATTATTCACTCAAATTTAATCAGTTCGGTTCGTTTCATCAAAATCTATTATCTATAGTTTTAGTAATACCGTTTGTTCATTTGGTTTCTTACTAGTGGGGAAGAGTAGTTGTGGGGATCGTTGTCTTGTAGCACGTGCCACCTTCATTTACTGTGTCCATGAAAAACAATTAACATTCAGTCATGCAACATTTCTTTAAAATATTAAAATATCAAGAGATGTAGCTTGAACTATAATTCTTAAATAATATGTATATTTCAAAAATAAGTGAGTAAATTTAGGAGGTATTATAATTAAATATCTTTTGTTGCTATGATGTTGGGTAAAAATGAAATTATAAAATTTGTGATGTCGACCATTAAACTTTATATGTTGATGTTGAGTCTGCGAGTCTGAGAGAAGGAATAGTAAATGATACTAAGAAGTGTTTAAAAAAGATAATAGATACTGTACTAGCTATTACAAATAAAGGACATTAGATTTTCGTAGTTTTGTGATAAAGTTTGCTGGTATATATATTTAAGAGAATGAAAGATTAAACAATAATTTATGGAATAATATTTGTTAGGTTTCCCAAGCATTATAACCTGTTTCTCTCTACTAGCTATTCCTGATTTATTCATAAATTCGACAGATCTTCGTATGCCCACATCAAATATGGGCGTATGAAAATAACTTATCAGCTGTCCTTGTGTAGCAACCACGATTTTAAAACACGTTGGTTTTATATCAACTTCCTCGTCCATAACAGGAACATCCTAATTATTATGTTAGATTATATTAATCAAGTCAGTCTGTAGAATGTCTCATCATGGATAGAAGTATAAATATATTTATCATTCTTTTGTATCTATGTTTGATTCTTATCAATATTTTGAACATTGTTCGAGGTAAGAAAAAACATTTTCTATAGAATTTATTTTTATTATTGATTGATATCATTCACTCTAATACTATTATCCCAAGAAACTGCTGCAACGCCCAGAGAATGGAAGAATTATAGAGAGTTTTCTTCTTATTTCATTAAATTTAATTTATACTTTTCTTCAAAATACCTCAGGGTAATTTGGAATATATCAGCTGAAAAGGTTCCATTGCTTTACTTTTTTTTTATTCCAATTACACGTTATAGGGACTGAAAACTTTTCGATATCCAGTATTTTTTTCTGAATGATCCGTAGAAAAGGGGGTCTATCTTCGGTTTCTATAATGAGTAGACTGTTTTTAACAACTATAAGGTCTACAATCTTAGTCGATCAAACCTTTACTAGTGGGTTTAAAACATCAAAAACCCACTCAGAACAAATTTTAGTTTATTGCGTCCAATAATTGTATGAAATAGAACCAAAAAATTTTTTCGATTGAATGGAATCTTATTTTATCATAATTTTGATTCAGTTTTGCAGTATCTGTTGTAGTTGCCAAAACTTTATAAGATTAACAAGTGCAAAAATCACATAGAAATATGCTACATGTACAGTATCCTAGGTCAGAAAAAAATGAAAGTTTTGTTTGTTATGAACACATCATGACTATCTTCCTTAACAAAATATACATTGTTTATTTAAGGTGAAAATGAAAAAAATGTTGCATTAAACAAAACAACCAAACAGAGCTCTACTTATTATTCTGATGTATCATCGTTAGCTGTAGATGGTAATACTGACAGTGATTATAATCAGGGATCTTGTACTCATACTCATAATATTGGTACCAATTGGTGGTGTGTTGATTTACAGAGAGATGTTAATTTTAAAAACATAATAATATACAACAGAAATTCACGTGGGTTTTAACTCTCTTTACATATTCTTTCCTAAGGCCTGGTTTGTTTCCAGAGAACAACGATGTCAAATCAATGGACAAGATCTGTTTGCATTCATCCATCACAGAGAAATAATTTAGTCAGTCATGTATATTTATAATTCTAAAGTTGACAATGAAAATAAATTTGTCATATTATTATGAACATAGTCACGACTTTTTTCGACAAAATTTTATTTGATTTGATTAAATCTTTTCCAAATTACAAAGGTCATCAGCTACCCACATGATCATTTTGACATCAAATATCTTTTTCAATTGTTATAAACAAATACAGGCTGATCTTAAGGTGTATAAGGATACTCTTACCATAAAAGGCAATCACCTGGATACCAAAGACAAGTGACCATGAATTTGCATCCTTCTTTCTTTAGTGTGTCTTTATTTCTATATATAACTAAAAGGGTAATCAAAATAATCTCATGATATCTTCAAACTTAAATTTCTCATTTACAGATCAATTCAGATTACAAGGTTTTGAGCTAAGATTAAGTTCTAATGGTAGATGTAATTATAATGGATATAAAAAATCTACAGTTTGTTATAAAGATACTAGTACAACAACACAAAATATCTACAATATAAACAGTTGTAATCAACAACAAAATATACAGTTTAATGGTAGATATGTATATATTAGTGTAGAAAATCCCAAACAAGGAGACAAACTTCTCACACTCTGTGAAGTAGAAATATTTGAAAGTAAGATGTTTTTATTATCACTAGTTTTCAGATTTATTGAATGTATCAATATCATAATTAATGATAAATTTTTACCTCTGATAGACTCAGTTGTTCATCTGAAATCATCAGCCAGGTAATCTTGAGGATATCAAACCGACTGACTCACGTAGTTCTAGCAGGAAATTGAAATTGAAACAACACTGATTAAGTGACGATTCGTCAATTCACATTTTCTCTTATCTCAACGTTAATCTCCATTTTTAGCAAAAGATTAATCTTCCAAATAAATATTGCTAGCATGTGAATATTCTCTAGGTGTGCAATAACAAAGGAAAATGTCACTAAAATGTTGACTTAATTATTTTAGAGCATCACTATACTTCATCTGATAATACTCTAGAATGTGGAAGTAATTGTAAAGATGGCTGTAATTCTAATGGTATCTGTAACAATTGCAAGTCTGGTTATTATGATAATAAATGTGATAAACGGTGTTCTACTAATTGTAATGATGAATGTCGACAGGGTGATGGTTATTGTATCAATGGATGTAAACCAGGGTACAGAGGAAATACTTGTAACAGAAGATGTGTAAGAAACTGTAATCAATGTCAACAAACTGGTTATTCCTTTATAGAATGTAACCCTGGATATTGGAATTATCAATGTCAGAAGTCCTGTAGAAACTGTAATAATGGATGTCAGAAGAGTAATGGTAACTGTACTGGTGGATGTAAAAAAGGTTTCTGGGGTATGAAATGTAATGACAACTGTAATAAATGTAAACAAGGATGTCAACAGGATAATGGAGATTGTAATAATGGTGGATGTAATTCTGATTATTATGGTAATAAATGTGATACACTATGTCCTACTAATTGTAATGGTGGTTGTATCCAGAATAATGGTAATTGTGTAGCTTGTAGTGATGGTTATTGGGGTATAAAATGTCAGTCACAATT
>NW_008709979.1:492578-735122 GCF_000327385.1 Lottia gigantea | reverse complement strand
ATGTTATCAATCACAATCTAGACCAGTAACTTGTACAACTGGTTGTATAGATGGATATAAAGGTAATTACTGTCAGGATACCTGTCTAGATAACTGTATTAGTTGTAATAATAATCAATGTACAAGTTGTAAGACAGGATGGTATGGTAATCAATGTCGAACAAAGTGTAATAGTAATTGTATCAAAGGGTGTGAACAGGCTAAAGGAAGATGTACAAGTTGTAAAGCGGGATATTATGGAAACCAATGTACCGAACAGTGTCCTAACAGTTGTCCTGGTGATTGTAAACAGGATTCTGGACATTGTGAATCATGTAATTCAGGAACATTTGGTAATTATTGTAATGAAACATGTAGTACAGGATGTTTACCTGGTAAATCAACCTGTGAAAGAGATGGTAGGTGTACTGTAGGATGTATTAATGGTAGATATGGTAATAATTGTGATGGTAAATGTAGTACAGGTTGTAAGAATGGTACATGTAATAGAAATGATGGTAGTTGTATATATGGTTGTATTTCTGGTAAATCAGGACCTAATTGTACTAATGATTGTAGTAAAAACTGTATTATATGTAGTCAGAATGACAATAAGAAATGTTCCCAATGTTACGATGGATATTATAGACAGTCATGTAAACAACCATGTAATAAAACATGTCAATCACAAGATAATAATCCAGTATGTAATATAACTAATGGTTATTGTACTATTGGATGTATTAAGGGATATTATGGTGATGTTTGTAACAGGGAGTGTAGTAGTAATTGTTATGAGAAGACATGTCACCAGACTGATGGATTGTGTACTAATGGCTGTGTCGCTGGTAAAATGGGTGATTATTGCTCTATAGGTAAGCTACTGTCTTCATTGGAATTTCCTTTGTAGATCCACTAGTTTAGTGTATGGTGGTATTTAATTTTATCAGAGGTTTGATGTAGCTAATAGATCAGGCGACATTTTCGGGGGTAGAATATAAATGTAATATGTTTTCAGAAATACTATTACTCAACGAAAATCCCATAATTCCTTCAAATATACATCGAACAAAAAATTTCAATTTCTATTTATTTCGTTCACAAGCTTATTTTCTGTCTGAAAATTGGGATAGTTGACACACAGAAATTAAAACTGTTTTTCAAAATGGGGGGTTTGAAAAAAGACGATTTGTCACTATTACTGATTAACTTAGAATAATTTCTGTTTCTGAGACCAATGAAGGACTTGATCTAGAACTTCGCGACAGAATCTATAATCTAGAATCGTGGAATTTAAAAATGTATTTTTTAGCATCCTGTTTTATATCGTTTTCTAGATTGTTCTGGTGGAACATATGGATTAAGATGTAACTCTACTTGTGGTAATTGTTATAACCAAACAATCTGTCATATTGTAACTGGAGCTTGTGGTGTTAAGGGATGCCAACCTGGTTTTCAAGGACCAACTTGTAAAGAAGGTAATGACTCATATCAGTTTGCATTTGTATTTTTATCTGCAAATTTCCTTAAATTACAGTCAAAGTTTGAAAGAATTGGTCTATTTTGCAGCATATAATCTAGCCAAGTTGAGAATATCCCATGGTATGCTCTACATTGTCCAATTTTGATGAGATACGCCGGACACGTATGTAAGGATC
The DNA here is from genome assembly GCF_000327385.1 of Lottia gigantea. NCBI lineage: Eukaryota > Metazoa > Mollusca > Gastropoda > Lottiidae > Lottia > Lottia gigantea. Next base: position 733,485 of record NW_008709979.1, on the reverse strand, counting down.
TAGAAATCGAGTAGTTCATTGTGTCTTATCGAAGGAATTCTTGTGAAATCTAATTATTATGCATTACATTTATAGAAGAGACAGACACTAGTTCTATAACAGCTGGAATTGTTACCTTGGTAGTAGTTATTGCAGTGGTCATTGGTCTAGTTTTAATAATACGACGGTAAATAGGATTATTTTAATATAATTGTAACATAAAATTCGACTAAAAAGTGTTTACCAAAGTAACCTAAGAATCCATCTCAGTGGTATGAATCTATTTCAAAATAACTTAACAATGTAAATCATCATCAATTGAAATCGACAATTTCAATATACATATGGGTTGGCTAAAAAGTTATAAACTGTCTCGTCAATCGGATTGCAACAATCTTATGACAGGAACACCCATTTAATGAATCATGGACATACAAACTGCAGTTTCCTGGCTTCACTTAACAATACTTCATGACCCTGAGTTTATAGACCGATTTGGCCGATTTCAGCGAAATATAGGTGTATAATATAGGCATCTCTCTTTAAATATTTGTTGTTGTTATATGTACAAGAGCCTGCATTGAACGGTGTACTTGAAAAAGATAAAAATAATCAAGTCAAGCTACTTGGAACATGGGCAACGGCAGATTGAAGTATCCAATATCTGGATCGGATGCTTTGTTCTTTTTGGTGGTTTAATTGTCATATAGATAATAATGTTATTTTCCAACTTTATAGTCACTCAGAGATATACGTCAACATGTTCCTGTTTGGTTTTGATCTATTAAATGATAAAATATTAATGAGGAACTATTTGTATGATTCATTAGATATCTTTCCCTGTACTTAATATTCATCACATGTGTTAGTTGGGGTTTTTCAGTGGTATTATGAGTATTCTTCCTTTTAGACCATTCATATAACATTCCTATTATATTACAACCTGACACGTGCTCATTTAGTTTTTAAAAGATCATTTGAAATATATGGAGGTAAAACGTTGCCAAAATTGTCGATTGCGTCGCAGCTTTAAAATACCAATGTCGTCATTACAAAATACATTTGTCAATACTGCAAAGTACAATTGTCGATATGTAAAAATGCAAAATGTATAGGTATTCGGAAACGGAAATAGCACCGGGTAGGTAAATGCGACCACACAGTCAATAACATAGACGTTATGAGAAAGTTAAAGATGCATAGTCAATATGAATTATTTCTTTTTCATTTACACATGCCAAGCCAATTGTTGTTATACAACCAAAGATATCGTCACTTTTTAAGAGCTACAACGAAAATAAAACATTGTCCGATAAATATGATCTCAATTTATGACAGTTTATTAATAGTTTTGTAAGGAAATGTAACATGGCATAGAAAATTGAATACGCTATGCAGGAAAACGACATGCCGTTGAAATGTTGAACAGTAAGATGTGAGTCTCCTCTTATAGAAAACGTCAGAAAAATGAGTTGAGATCGACTGGAAGAACTGATATTCTTCTTTCAACTACAAACCGACTCTATGTCAACAAAGGCGATACTTTGCAATATATTTCATTAACCGGTAACAGTTCTACCAACAACGTAGATTTAGATTTCGGGGATAACGCAGACAGCCATCAACAAATTTACCAGAATATTGAAATTATTAACTCAACTGTATCATCTACCAGGGTAGATTTACCAGACTTATGGGACTACTGTCAAGAGAAACTAGGTCAATTGACAAAACAATATCAGGTATGTTGAGTATTGACAATGTATTATCTCTCTTTCACAGATTACCATTAACATCGATTTTGATTTTTACTTATCCATGTCTTTAGAGTTGTTTGATTGTCAGAATCTTGTAACTGCAAATCATTTAAGATTTGTCAACTATTATTTCCAGAAATTGCCTAAAGGACTTTGTCGGCCACATACCATTTGTTTGAATGAAATTAATGGACCAAAGAATAGATACAAAAATGTGTGTGCATGTAAGTTAAGTTTTAACGTATTAGTAATCTACGATACCACAGGTATTGATATCTATTAACATATAGTTGGGACAGACTAGATATTGATTTATTATACCATGGCATATAGTATCTTTTATACAGTAACATGTCAGAAATTGATATCTATCATACAGTAACACGTACGAAATTAATATCTTTCGTACCATGACATGTTAGATATTGATATCTATTATACCATGACATCATACATTGGTATCTATCATACATAAACATGTAAGATGTTGGTATCTATTATACCGTGACATGTAAGAAATTGGTATCTCTATTATACCTGACATGAAAGATATTGATATATATCATACAGTAACAAGTTAGATATTGATATCTATCATACAGTAACAAGTTAGATATTGATATCTATCATACAGTAACAAGTTAAATATTGATATCTATCATACAGTAACAAGTTAGATATTTATATCTATCATACAGTAACAAGTTAGATATTGATATCTATCATACAATAACAAGTTAGATATTGATATCTATCATACAGTAACAAGTTAGATATTTATATCTATCATACAGTAACAAGTTAGATATTTATATCTATCATACAATAACAAGTTAGATATTGATATCTATCATACCGTGACATGTTATAAATTGATATCTGTTATAGCATGACTCGTTAGAATGATATATATATATATCTATTATACCATGACATGTAATATATAGATATCTATTATACCTGACATGTAAGATATTGATATTAATTATACCATGACATGTAAGATATTGATATCTATTATACCATGAATGTAAAATATTGATATCTGTTATACCGTGACATGTTAGATAGTGATATCTATCATACAGTAACAAGTTAGACATTGATATCTGTTTTACCGTGACATGTTAGATAGTGATATCTGTTATACCGTGACATGTTAGATATTGATATCTGTTATACCGTGACATGTTAGATATTGATATCTATTATACCATGACATTTTAGATATTGATATCTATGATACATTAACACGTACGACATTGGTATCTATTATTATACCTGACATGTTATACATTGATATCTATTATAACTGTCATGTAAGATATTGATATCTATTATACCGTGATATGTTAGACATTGATATATATTATACTGAGACATGAAATATAATGATATCTGTTTTACATGACATGTTAGATATTGATATCTATTATACTATGACTTGTGATATGTGATATGTTAGATATTGATATCTATTATACTATGACTTGTTATATGTGATATGTTAGATATTGATATCTATTATACTATGACTTGTGATATGTGATATGTTAGATATTGATATCTATTATACTATGACTTGTTATATGTGATATGTTAGATATTGATATCTATTATACTATGACTTGTTATATGTGATATGTTAGATATTGATATCTATTATACTATGACTTGTGATATGTGATATGTTAGATATTGATAGATATTTATTTTTTAGTTTTACAATAATGATTGATTGATATAATGACAATAAATCTTTGAATATTAATATACATTATACCGTGTCGTTGATACTCTAAGGTTAGGTGTTTGGTAATAATTTAAATGTTTAATAGTTTATCGTTGTTGAAACAACTTGTTGACTCTCAAAATCAAACAAAATAGTGCTCGAGGCTTTTACTTGTATTTGCTTCGATACAAAATAACATGATAATCTTTTACAGTTGATGATACTAGAGTCAAACTACAACCAATAGACAATGATCCTAATTCAGATTATATCAACGCCTGTTATATTACTGTAAGTTATAGTTTTAACTTATAATGATCCTAATTCAGATTATATCAACGCCTGTTATATTACTGTAAGTTATAGTTTTAACTGACAATGATCCTAATTCAGATTATATCAACGCCTGTTATATTACTGTAAGTTATAGTTTTAACTGATAATGATCTTAATTCAGATTATATCAATGTCTGTTATATTACTGTAAGTTATAGTTTTAACTGATAATGATACTAATTCAGATTATATCAATATCTGTTATATTACTGTAATTTATAGTTTTAACTGATAATGTTCTTAATTCAGATTATATCAATGTCTGATATATTACTGTAAGTTATAGTTTTAACTGATAATGATCTTAATTCAGTGTATATCAATATCTGTTATATTACTGTAAGTTATAACTTTAACTGATAATGATCTTAATTTAGATTATATCAATATCTGTTATATTACTGTAAGTTATAGATTTAACTGATAATGATCCTAATTCAGATTATATCAATATCTGTTATATTACTGTAAGTTATAACTTTAACTGATAATGATCTTAATTCAGATTATATCAATGTCTGTTATATTACTGTAAGTTATAGTTTTAACTGATAATGATATTAATTCAGATTATATTAATATCTGGTTATATTACTGTAAGTTATAACTTTAACTGATAATGATCTTAATTCAGATTATATCAATGTCTGTTATATTACTGTAAGTTATAGTTTTAACTGATAATGATCTTAATTCAGATTATATCAATGTCTGTTATATTACTGTAAGTTATAGTTTTAACTGATAATGATCCTAATTCAGATTATATCAATGTCTGTTATATTACTGTAAGTTATAGTTTTAACTGATAATGATATTAATTCAGATTATATCAATGCCTGTTATATTACTGTAAGTTATAGTTTTAACTGATAATGATATTAATTCAGATTATATCAACGCCTGTTATATTACTGTAAGTTATAGTTTTAACTGAAAATGATCTTAATTCAGATTATATCAATATCTGTTATATTACTGTAAGTTATAGTTTTAACTGATAATGATACTAATTCAGATTATATCAACGCCTGTTATATTACTGTAAGTTCTAGTTTTAACTGATAATGATCTTAATTCAGATTATATCAATGCCTGTTATATTACTGTAAGTTATAGTTTTAACTGATAATGATCTTAATTCAGTGTATATCAAGATGTTCCTTCTTCCAATAAGCCTATTATAAATGTATCATTTATTTGTATTGTAGATGTATGGACAGTCCTCAAAGTATATCGCATCCCAAGGTAACTTACCACACATTTTGTAGTTAGAATAGAATGTACTCGATATTATATCTACAGTCCTCGCGAGCAGCTCTGTTCTAAATACTACATCAACAGCAATATCGTGTATAATACATTAAGAGCAACATCGGTTTATGACACAACCTAAATAGCAACATCTTGTATAATACATCAATAGTACCATCGGATTTTAACACTGCCTTAATAACAACATCGGTTTATAACACAACCTAAATAGCAACCAACCTAAATAGCTAAATAGCAACCAACCTAAATAGCAACATCGGTTTATGACAACCTAAATAGCAACATCGTGTATAATACATCAATAGTACTCGATTTTGACACAACTTAAATAGCAACATCGTGTATAATACATCAATAGTACCATCGGTTTACGACACAACCTAAATAGCAACATCGTGTATAATACATCAATAGTACCATCGTATTTTGACACAACCTTGATAGCAACATCTTGTATAATACATCAATAGTACCATCGTATTTTGACACAACCTTGATAGCAACATCTTGTATAATATATCAATAGTACCATCGTATTTTGACACAACCTTGATAGCAACATCTTGTATAATACATCAATAGTACCATCGTATTTTGACACAACCTTGATAGCAACCTCGGATTTTGGCACAACGTAAATAGCAACATCGTGTATAATACATCAATAGTACCATCGTATTTTGACACAACCTTGATAGCAACATCTTGTATAATACATCAATAGTACCATCGGTTTACGACACAACCTAAATAGCAACATCGTGTATAATACATCAATAGTACCATCGTATTTTGACACAACCTTGATAGCAACATCTTGTATAATACATCAATAGTACCATCGTATTTTGACACAACCTTGATAGCAACCTCGGATTTTGGCACAACGTAAATAGCAACATCGTGTATAATACATCAATAGTACCTTTGGATTTTGACACAACCTAAATAGCAACATCGTGTATAATACATCAATAGTACTATCGTATTTTGACACAACCTTGATAGCAACATCGGATTTTGACACAACCTAAATAGCAACCAACCTTAATAGCAACATCGTTTTTTGACACAACCTTGATAGCAACATCGTGTATAATACATCAATAGTTCCATCGGATTTTGACACAACCTAAATAGCAACATCGTGTATAATACATCAATAGTGCCATCGGATTTTGACACAACCTTAATAGCAACATCGGTTTATGACACAACCTAAATAGCAACATCATGTATAATACATGAATAGTACCATCGGATTTTGATACAACTTTAATACCAACATCGGTTTATGACACAACCTAAATAGCAACATCGTGTATAATACATCAATAGTGCCATCGAATTTTGACACAACATAATCAGCAAAATCGGTTTTTGAAACAGTCTGAATAGCCACAGCCTCAGTCGGGTTCTAATACAGTAGGTGTTAATACTACATCAAAACCGATATAGGTTTTAAAACTGCATCAAGAGCAACATAGATTTTCAATACTACATCAAAACCAACATAGATTTTTAATACTACATCAAAACCAATATCGGATTTAAAACTACATCAAAAACAACATCGGTTTTTAAAACTACATCAAAAACAACATCGGTTTTTACAACCACATAAAAAACAACATCGACTTTTAGAACTACATCAATAGCAACATCGGTTTTTAAAACTACATCAAAAACAACATCGGTTTTTACAACCACATAAAAAACAACATCGACTTTTAGAACTACATCAATAGCAACATCGGCTTTTAGAACTACATCAAAAACAACATCGGTTTTTAAAACTACATCAAAAACAACATCGGTTTTTAAAACTACATCAAAAACAACATCGGTTTTTAAAACTACATCAATAGCAACATCGGCTTTTAGAACTACATCAAAAACAACATCGGTTTTTAAAACTACATCAAAAACAACATCGGTTTTTAAAACTACATCAAAAACAACATCGGTTTTTAAAACTACATCAAAAACAACATCGGTTTTCAAAACTACATCAAAAACAACATCGGTTTTTAAAACTACATCAAAAACAACATCGGTTTTTAAAACTACATCAAAAACAACATCGGTTTTTAAAACTACATCAAAAACAACATCGGTTTTTCAATACTGCATTGATCTTAAATACCACATTAACACCAACATCCTTTTTTCTGGATTAAAGCTATTGAGCTATATTAAGGAAAGGTGTCAGATAGACTATCTCTTTCTTGATAAGGTATAATATGTCATTTTAGGGCCTAATGAAGTTAATTTGGAAGAGTTTATAAGAATGATATGGGATGTTGATGCTAGTAAAATAGTTATGTTAACAAGTCTGTTTGAAAACGCCATCGTATGTATCACTTTTATTCCTTCTTTAAGCCTTATTACCTGTGTTGACGTCAACAGTTTACCCATTGATTTAACTAAAGAATAAAGTGAACGTGTTATTGCTATTCTACATTTAACATTTTCAGGAGAAATGTAAGCAGTATTGGCCAGGTATTGGTAAAACACAACAATTTGATCAAATTAACATGAAACTGATAAAAGAAGAGGTTTATGCCCATTTCACTGTGAGAGAACTACAAATAACCAAGGTAGAAAATATATAAGTTCTAAAGAACAAGTGTAAATAATACATCATGAGCATTCAAGAAAGATCTCTTCAGAATATCTAGCAAACTGTAAACAGGTGTTTCGTGACTGTCGGACTGTCTGATCCCAAAAACTAGCCTACTGAGAATCTTAGATTGTCTTAAAGGGATTGTTAACAGGTTTTCTAGAATTTTTATGTTTATCGGGGACACCGAACCATCAATTTGCACCATTCCAAATTTCAATCAGACGTCTGTGGTGCCTGCAATTCCACTAAAACTAAGCGTTTGATGACGTCACTATCGTAAAATATGCTTTATCACATTTGGCCCTTCGCGATTAGTGATGTTATTATACACAATCCCTTTAAGGTTGATGAAAATTACAACCAGTGAAAAAACTATTATTTAGTGACTTGATGAAGAGATTTTTCAATCTGAAATTTTTGGTAGAGAAGTATGATAAATGTAGAATCATCAAACAAAGGAAGGAATAGATTTTTCTGTTACTTTGTTTTTAAATTACTGAATTCACTGCATGATCAAAAAGTAATACTGTTGTTTTATGTTATTCTTAGGCGAAATCAGATACAAGAATATTCCGACAATATCATTATACATCATGGCCTGATAAAGGTGTACCATCTGATATTGCTTCATTGGTTGAATTCCGTAATAAAGTCAACAAGTCATCATCCAAACGTTCAGGACCTATGATTGTTCATTGCAGGTAGGGATATTTCACTCAATTTCTTCTTTCTACATTTCTACCAATGATGCTCTCAGAAAATCAGTTTCTGATTCAGACATCAATCTCTACATTTTTTGATCACCAAACAGATTGTGTTCTGTTTAAAATAGTACCGTGGTATTTGTTCGCCCCCCTCTCCTGATGTTTCCTAGAAACGCCACTGAGCCTGTTTTAAGTTATTTTTGCAATGATCCGAAAATAAAAATATTGGTATTCTGTATTTTTCAGTGCTGGTATTGGTAGAACTGGAACATATTTAGCTTTAGATTATCTCATACAACAAGCTCAAGCTGAAAATTCTGTAGATATTTTTTCTTGTGTATCACAGATGAGACAAGAAAGAGTTAACATGGTTCAGACTGTGGTAAGAAACAATTACTATTAGGAATCTAGTCTTCAATTTTAACATTTTCAGTTCATTCAAAGTGTAATGCCAAGTTTAAAGGTATCATTTTTTAACCAATTGTACCTTAGTCGCAGAAACAGGAATTTGTTTAGCTCAGCTAATCAACAATATAGTGTTCACAGCTCGCCGTCGAAATTTGAGCCTTCATATCCATGTGTGTCCAGAATTATTCGCGTTTGAAAATTAAAAAGACGAGTCGTCTTTTCTTATGTCATCTATAGAAATAGGAAATGAAATTCCTAGTTTAGATATTTTTGAGGGATTATGCGATTTATGTACATTTCTAGTATTTCTGGAGACTATTTACATATATTCAACATTCAATTCAACTCAATTTTTTAGAAAATCTCTTTATAATCCTTTTAATAACTCTTCTTTTACAGACCCAGTACATCTTCCTTCATGATGCTCTAACAGTTTGGTATATAGCTGATGATACAACAACATCAATAACAAATTATCCTCAAATATATAATCAACTTCTACAACAAGATAAACATAATAATACATCACAATTACAACATAAATATCAGGTATGTACATGTATTTCTATATCTTTCACTTAATGTGCACAAACATTGAAGCTTAGGTCTAACTTCAGCTTTCTAATGTTGGAATTGCCCACTATTGTTCCAGTTATGTTTCAATACATACGTACACCCCCAGTAAAATGGCCTTTAATGAAAATTCAATTCATTCATACAATTATGCACCATGACGTCATATTCTCTTCATTCAAATGATCAATACAGTTCGTAAATATAAATCGATAATTAAATACAATCGATAATCGTGATATACATAAAGAAATTGGTCGACGATAATCTCTGGCATTATCCGGGTATCTATATATTGCACATTGGAGGTAGCTCCAAGAGATGTCAAGAGAAAATATTAGGCATATTTCATGTCGCCCAAATAGTTGCCCAAAAGGATATTTTGTTTATAGTACTGCCTTTACTAACTATTTATACAGATGCAATTGTTACCAATAAGGATCATCAATACAATTCTTAGAGATTTATTTTTGATATACTATTTATCTAGTCGATGAATAAAATAAGTTGTAAGATAGAAGAGGAAGGATTCTCAGATGCTCTAAAACCAGAAAATAAAAATAAAAATAGAGATCCTCATGTCTTAGCAGGTATGTATAAATTTTTCTCAGAATGTTCGGAAATACATGTATTATAAAGAAAATAGCCATTTTATCAATCTTTAACATCTAAAAGGTTGCAATTCAAAACGTAAGCGTGTGACTGCCTTAAACCTTCTATTTGAGAAAATTTCAATACTTACGTCAACGGTGTGCCAGGTTTCACCAAAATTCCATAATCTATCGTGTTCATCGTTTATAGTGTTTTACTTCATGGACAATTCAACAATTTACATTATCATCATCATGTTATGTAGTTATAATATTGCATTCCTGTGTGGGGCATTTCAGGTAATTCTGCTAGATTGATGATAATGAGATCAGCCTATGAGAACTCTTCCGATTATATCAACGCAGTTTATCTTCCGGTAGGTTACTTTCTATTCTTGTAACTCTGTAAGACTATGCTGTTGATCTTGTCAGTGACGGAGGTCCGAGGGTTGATCCGATACCCTCCCCCCATCCCAGGCCAGTGAAATGAAAGATAACTAGAGCCACACGTGGCACAGAGTGGGACTTTGCAAATGTAGCAAGTTGCAAAAGACCCCGAAAAAAATCAACCCTCCACGATAATTAGATCATGTGCAAGAACAGTCTAAAGTTGTGAAATGACCTTTGATCTTGTAAAGGAGAAGGTCTAAAAAGGTCAAAATCAAGAGTTATACGTCATCAAAATTTCTAATTGCACACGACTATAAAACCGGACGTTGACATAGGACAGCAAATATAAAAGTATAAATAGATAGCAAATGCCAATGACGTTTGATCATACAAAGGTCAAGGTCAACAAAGGTCAAGGTCAAAAATTGAAAATTTGGAATTTCCAAAACCAGTTACTTTTTTTGAACTATGAAGCGGAAACAACCGAACTTCTAAGACAAAGTGGCTTAAAACATGAGATAATTGTATGCAAAGTTCCATTTTGAACAAATGTATACTTTGCGAGTTATGCCCTTGGCCAAAAATGTCAATAATGAGTAATTTAACCCGGATGTGCCACGCCCACCTCAATTTTTTTTGCATAGGTTAATTGATATTCAAAATGTTATGTCGTGTGTCAAATTTCAAGCTTCTACATCATACAGGTCAAAAGATATAGGTCAACAAAAGTCAACAAAGGTCAAAATCGAAAAATGAAAATATCCAAATGTAAAAAACCCGTTCCTTTTTTGGAACTATAAAGCTGAAGAAACAGAACTGTTAACACAAACTGGCCAAAAGGATGAGGTAATTGTGTGCAAAGGCCCTTTTTGAACAAATACATCCTATGCGAGTTATGCATACACCAAGCTCAAAATGTGGCAAATATTGTAAAAAAAAAACTCGAATTTGAAAAAATCACGACTTTCAATTTTGCTTTGAAAAAACGATTGTTATATATCTATGTAAAGTACACGAGAAGCACATTAGGAAACCGAAAAAATTTACTCTCTAGGTTAATTAGGTCGCGTGCTAGAGCAGTCCAAGGTTGCGAATTTGGCTTTTTACGGATAGCTAGAAAACCGGAAGTACATGTCGGAGGTCAAAGGTCAAAGTATCAAATGATAGCCAGGGTCAATGACCTTTGACCCTATGAAGGTCAAGGTCATCAAAGGTCAAGGTCACAAGAAATAAGCTTTTAAACTTTGAAAAAATTCAACCGGAAGTTGCGAAAATGCGAAAGCAAAATTCAAAAATCGGCTCGCAACGTTTTGTGAACATTTGACTGCAGATTACATCGACACCAAATTTATGCAGATTTAGTTTATCCCTAAGGACTTATTTCGATTTTAAGAAATTTTTTTGTTTTTTTGTATTAGCATTTACTTACGACCTGCATAAATTCCGTTGACCTATTTCATTTACACCGGAAGTTATTCGACTTTCAATTGATTCCACCTTCAAAACCGGAAGTGACGTTAAAACTCTGACTGAATCATATCATTGACTTTGTTGATGTCTCTTTGCATTTTAAATTTCAGATCAATCGATGCAAAAACAAAAAAGTTGCAAAAAAATTGCAAAATTCAATCGAAAAAAGTTTGCGAAGAATTGACAATATGATAACAAACAAACAAACAAATAAGGTGGCTTATGTGGGTCTCTGGTACCGCCTCGAAACAACTTAGTTTTGGTCCACCCCTCAAGTATTTTATAGATACGACCCTTGGTAGGATGTATCAATATGCTTGCAAAATGTGACTTGTGCACTTCAAAGATCAGTTGCATTTGTCCTATTATTTCACAATTTATACAGTGAAGGTATCAGTTTTCAAATACAGAGGAACGTATTGTATTATCTAATTCGCAATCACTATTTTTGTCTATTTAAACTATGTCAGTGTTACAAGAAAAAAAGAGGTTATATAGCTACTCAATCACCTCTACCAAATACAGTAGAAGATTTCTGGTTAATGGTTTTAAACTCAGAGACAAAAGTGATCATAGCTTTAGATGACAAAAAGGCAAAGGTAATTACTCGTTCATTAGAAAGTGTGGTTAAGAATATTACCTATAAACTGACTCTATAACAGAGATGCCGAGAAGAAACAAAATAATTAGATGTAAAGTTTTTGATATATATATTATTGTTATAGAATATTGGTGAATATATACCTAAAACAGAAATAAAGTATGGTGAAGTGATGATAAAACGAGGAAAAGAAGATAAAAATAGTCATGGCTATTATGATGTTATATCCTGTGAAATATCTCAAGAATCAGTAAGTAGCTCACTTTCTAAACAAGTCACTGTTTGAAAAGAAAAGAAATCCTTCATCCTAAAGAAATGAAAAATATTATCCAAAAAGTCTACTGGTGTATTTTACTGGAAGGTAAAGAATGCTATATCATAGCACATACAGGCAATTTTTGTGGTAGGCATTTTGAAGCACACTCTTTCCACCTCGCATATATGTTTGAAATGGTGGACAGTTTACAACCAACAGATCAGATGAAAGTAAAGAATATTATACTTAAATCTACGTAATATGTTCATATTTCAGGATAACATAAACAGAACTGTAAAAGTATATCAATGTCATTTCTGGAAAGGTCAGAAGAAAATACCTGAAAGTTCAATGTCAATATTCACCTTATTAGAAGAGATTTCCAGTATAAATAATAGTGGTCCTCTGATAGTCAGTTGTTTGTGAGTATATAATATCTAGCATATCATATAATTATCACGTGGCTTACTCGGAGCATCTCAAATTGATTCCCATGAAAATTTTCGAAAATTGAATTGATTGATTTGGTGCAATCTGACACATATTAAAAACGTATATAAATCTTATTTTTAAATTAATTTTTGTTAAAATTAAAGTGAGGGTACACTTAGGGGTGCAAACCATTTTTCTAGGGGAGGCAAATGCTCCCCCCCCCCTCCTCCCCTTTATCCCAACTCGCGCCCCTCCTGTGCTTGTGGCTGATTTGCTTTTTAAGCTTTATTGCATCTTGTGCTTGTAATGAAATTGTTTTATGTTATTAAATATCAATACTACTCATAAAAGATAGTTTCGTCTTTTATCACAACGACAAAAATGACATGGCACTTATCTTCAGAGTCTGGTGATATGTCAAGCAAACTGCTAGTCCAAATATACCTTACAAAAATTTAAACTTTGTTTCAGAAATGGTGCCAATAAAAGTGGTCTGTTGTGTGTTTTAGCTGCTATCTTAGAAAGATTAACAGTAGAACAAGATGTTAACATTATTCAAACTATTTTACAACTACGTATATCTAGACCAGAAATTATCAATTCTTTTGTAAGTATTAATTTTTACACATTAGTAACTGAACACAGACGCTAAGATACTTGTTTGTGTACAATCACTTATGAAGGTAATCTGCAGTGACATATCATTTTTGATTAAAATTTGTGGACGAACTCCATAGCCTGCAAAAGAACCTCAAGTTTTGTCTCGTCAACATAGATTTCTTTCTCTTTTAGTATTTTCTAGAATATAATGTATTTTGTACTACCTGATATATTTTATACTTATCATATAGTTTCCACATCCACAAAATGTCACTGTTAATACTTTGACAAAAATTGGGAATTGTTGGCACATTTCACAAATATCTGCAGATCAATGCACCGATATTATAAAACACTATAAACATTTAAATATAAAATGGCCACTCGGGTACTGTTTGTAGTGCGAGAGAGTATTAGTACCCCGGAGGAGTCAGGTTCTAGCGTATCAGTAGCGTATTAAGATAAATTTTATATTTTTCTTTCAGGAACAATTTAAGTTTTGTTTTGATGCAGTTGGAGTTTATTTGGACCATTTTTCTAGCTATATAAATTCTTGTTAATTCTTGGAAGTTTCTTTCATAATTATGTTAATGACGAAAATTGACCGTTTTCAGAAAACATGATACATTGGACCAAACGACAGTCAAAAAACTATTGGCAAAAACTTTTTATGAATTATTATTTTTAATATTATTCTACGGAGCCCCTAAGGCGCAATTGTAAACATATTTATTTATTATTTCGTTTAACGAAATAATAAATAAATATGTTTACAATTGCGCCTTAGGGGCTCCGTATTATTCGTATATTTTGTTACTTATTTATTTTAAAGTATTATATTTGATTAATTGATTTAAAAGCATTATCTTTATTTTTAAATTTACATACAATAATTATTTAATTGTATTATCTTGAATTTCAACTGTATTTTGAGGTTAACGGAGAACTGTTTGAAATAATCTTGCAGCGACTAGGTTTTTGACCAATTCTGCCAATTCATGGAAAGTAGCCTGGAAATGTAATAAGTTGGTAATTTTTTCGATTTGAGAGATAGATTCCAATTTGATGAAATCATTTTATCAAATGGAAAGCATTCATTCACGTTTCAAACTTCTATTTGACCTAACCTGACTAAATAACATTCAGTAAACTGATTAATGTTCTTTTTTCGACATTTTATTTGAGAATAGTTGTGTACTAAGAACTAAATTAACATGACAAAGTGTTGAAAAACTATTTAACCACTTCTAAAAAGTTTTTTTAATTTTTCAATTTTTTTTGTATATGCGTTGAGTTTTGTATTTGTTTTTAATGTTTATTATATTCAATTAATAATTATTTATATTTAATTTATTACAATTTAGTTTTATATATTTTCCTTTTTTAATTGGGTATCTTTCCAACTTTTTTGTACCTATTTATTACATGTTTTAAGACTTAAAAAAAAAATTCCATCTTGTATCTATTTCGTTTTATTTAACTTTTTCTTTTCATTAAATTAATCTGTATTCAGTCAAATTTTTTTTTAATTATTTTGAGTTATGCATGTTTTTGTTTTTGATTTTGATATTCATATTAAAGAAAATACCAATTGGTTTTCTGGTTGTCTTAATTCCTAAAATATTCTCAATAAGATACTGTCAACCTGAATTTGTTATCATTACTCATAAATACCCTCTGACACTCAGATTTCTCTCGTCTAGGACGAGGATCTCCGGTTCAATCGTCGCCTATGTTCGTTAGTTTGCGTAACTAGCAGCATTATAGTCCCGAAGTTGAAAGGAATGCTTTATCGAGCTGTGCATAGACAGAGGGACTCGATAATAGAGGTTAAAATACCCCTGAAACTGTTTTTTTCTAAAAGCAAAACGAGATTTTGGACATTGACTACTCCATAAACAAAGACAATCTAATTGAAAGGGATCTAGCTGGTGAAATGTGAATGTCTGCTCAACAACAAATAACTTGATACATATACTTTAATAATCACAAGTATGCTGAACAACATAATACAATATAGTATCATTAATATAAATCGTTCTGTTAACTTATAAAGTCTAGGTTCATACATAACTAATTCACATAAACATACATATAAATTATGTTAAATTTGACACTTAATCAACTGGACACCAGTAAGGTATAAGGCACCTATGATTGTATCATTTAATCTTATTGCAACTGTTATCTTTTTTGCTTACTAATTATGGTCTGTCAAGTTTCCACTATGTTGTAAATAGGTATTGAAATCAAATTAACAGTAATG
Source organism: Lottia gigantea (assembly GCF_000327385.1). Classification (NCBI taxonomy): domain Eukaryota; kingdom Metazoa; phylum Mollusca; class Gastropoda; family Lottiidae; genus Lottia; species Lottia gigantea. The sequence goes on along the minus strand of NW_008709979.1, from coordinate 717,490 downwards.
AAGAACTGTGTCAGAGAGGGGTAAACAGTGGTCAAATTATCTTTCATTTAGCATACTGGTTCAACCTGACACAAGATTGAAATAAAAGCTAGTGTTTTACCCTCTAGATATTTTCTTAATCAGCTTATTAGCCATATGAAATTTGTGAATCAAATTAATTCAAATCCCCCAACTTCCATATGAACGAGAAACCTTTTATTTTAAATGATAAAATGAGGAAATATGAAATTTTCATGTTTTCATCAAAGAAAAACAGAAGGTATCTATAACAAATTCATTCTTAATTATTTTTTGATGACAGATGAAGAAATATTTGCTGTTATCAATGTATGGCTAAACTGTTATTTTGGTTTTGGAGTTTTGTTTTGCGGTTTGGATCGTTTAAATTGTTTATTATGAAATTGAATACATACATTGATTTGTTCATACCTATTTCATCATCTATATCTTAAATAACTTGATCTCACAAATAACAAATATAACGTCACTAAAACTATAGACTATTTCAATGATAATACACACATTCTTTACTGAATCACTTTCTAATTCACTCCATTTATTCTCATTCAAAATTAAATAAGCACTTTTGATTAAAAATAAAACAGCTGTTCATCATAAATTAGGGAAAGCTATCTTAAACACTTCATTATAATGCTTCACAAAATGAGCTTCTAAATCCTCTTTAATAAAATCTTGTAGATCAACAAAATCTTTTCTATTTTCTTCTGGTAGTATTATAGTATTAATACCAACTCTTTTGGCCTACAAAACATAAGACACCTCAATGATGATGTTAAAACAGATAAAAGAATAAATATTTAAATGTACAAATCAGTGCAAATTCATTAATTGCTATTTTCTTTTTCAATTTCCATCTGTCGTGTTATTGTTCAGCCTTAGCATACCCAATACTAGGGTTAGAAAGCCATTTTTAAACCCCTCAAGCATACAAAGCTTGGTAACCTATTATCTTCTGCAGAAGCCCATCTAACTATGCTTAGTCTAAAAGCTTGACTAATCCCAAACTTACTGCAATTATTTTTTCTTTGATACCACCAACAGCTAACACTTTACCAGTTAAAGAAACTTCACCAGTCATAGCTAGGTTATCTCTTACAGGTTCATTTAATGCTAATGATACTAGAGCAGTAACAATAGTACAACCAGCACTAGGTCCATCTTTAGGTGTGGCACCCTAAATAAAAAGACAATTATATATGAAATAGTTCATACACTATTGACACCATTCTATAAAATATTTAGCATTTTGAATTTTAGGAAAACTGAAAGAACGTCCTACTACCAATTAAATATATCTATTTACAACTGGGTCAACAGGAATAATAAACAGCTGGGTCAACAGGAATAATAAGGAAAGATGACTTTTAGATGCTAACAAAGATAAGTACCCATGACCACCGTTTGTTCCACATAACCAAGCAAATAACATCATTTTAAGAACAAACATTATAACCAACTGTGCTACAGAGCCCTTAAAAAGCTGATGTCATGAGCCCTAAAGATAGATGCAAATAAAGACATATAAATATAGAAATAACTCAAGGTGTTTTATACCTCAGGAACATGTAAATGTATACTAGCTTTTTGTAAGTAATCTTTCTCTGGGTATTGTTGTGTAAAGAATGATTTAGTGAAGGTATAGGCTAACTGAGCAGATTCTTTCATAACATTTCCTAGATTACCAGTTATTTCTAAAGAACCTTTTTCTTTTTCGTTACCATCATCTAATGGTTTCTTTAAAACAGTTTCAATAAATAATGTTGATCCACCTAAAGTAAAAAAAAAAGGACACCAAATTAAAAACCAATTAAATCAGGATGGTACAAATAATAGCTTTCAGTGTAAATGATACCCTGATAAGCCCGGGAAACATCTTTTGTTTTTAATAGACTAGTGAAGATAAGTTAGGTATTTTAAATTCATTTCAGTTGTCTAGACTGGTATCTTATACATCTCTATATATACGTATTTGGTAACCTATGTCTGTTAACAGATCTGAAGTAGTGAAAATGCAATAGCTGTAATATTTCATAAATATATAAGTTATAAACATACCCATAGAAGTCCAAGCTAACCCTGTCACAACACCAGGTGGTGTTTTATCATATAATCTATCAGAATAAAATTTAGGTGTTCCAACATATTCTTCTAAATTATCAGGTGTTACTGATATCGTATCAACTTTATCATGTACTATTTTATACGCTGACTTTCTATAGATCTAAAACAAACAACATAATATCAAAATAATCCATTGCCTATGTTGAATCTAATATATTACATGTTTAACTTGATGCCACAAAGCACCAGAAAGTATGGTTCTGTCGAGGCCTCTGATAGACAGTATTGGCTGGCATATAATCCAATCATTACAAACTGATATAAGAAAGGCAGTCATGGTATAAGAACAAAGTTCGTAGTAGCTTGACATAGTGAAGATGACAGGTACACTTATATTTTTTTTGCTTTTCACTCTACAAGTATTAATTTTAATTACCATGTAGGGATAATTCAGTATTTTTAATTGGGGTGATATTACTAAAAACATCAATTAATTTTCTGTGTAAATAAAGTCATAACATACCTTTTCTACTTGTTTTTGAAGATTTCTAACACCACTTTCTCGACAATAAGATTTGATTAGGATATTCATAGCTTCATCATTAATATTAACTTTATTATCAGTTAAACCAGTATGTTCTTCAGCTTGTTTTACTAAATATTTCTATAATGAAAAAAAAGAAAAGACAGTTATCACAAGGATGTATGTACTAATTTTTAGCCAGCAGTAACACTTTTCACAATAACCATCTAAAGCCAGTTACCAAACATTTCATTAAAACCAACCACTTTCATCTCTTCTTAGCTGTTATCATCATTTTCTCATTCCAATATCACCTTTACACCGGTAAAAAATGCCTGTGAAAATGCTTACGATAACTTTGAAATTCCGAGCGTACATTTAAATATAATTGTAGGAGAACTAGGTGTAGATTTTGAATTTTGAAACTCAATTGAAAAGCTTAAATTGAGAAATTTGTTACAAATATTTCTTTTTTTCCACCTAATTCCTTCATAGAAATTTTATATGCACCATGTCTAAATGGCCAAAAGGATCAAAATTTCATATCTACTGGCAGCATCAGACTCTAAATACTAAATACTCTATACAACTAGGCTAGAAATCTTCCATGTACATTTTCTCTTCTTGAGATAATATTGATTATCCTTCTAATATCTTACATTTGCAATGGCTAATTTTTCTTCAGCTACATAGCCTGATACATCTATTAATTCCATTCTATCTCGTAATGGTTCAGGTACTGTTTCTAATACATTAGCTGTACAGATAAACAAAACCTACAATTATAAACAATATACAAACATTATTTATATTAATTCCATTCTATCTTGTAATGGTACATCCTCCAGATTGTATGTAATGAAGAAATCTTTCTATGGTACAGAGGAAAGATCAATAACTCTTTTTCCATCACAACTTGATATCACAAAGCACCTCATTTTTTTAACCAATCAACATTATATTATACCCTTCTCATCTATAGAATGAAGAACTATAGATTCAATACAAATACCAACCTTCGACATATCAACAGTAACATCTAAATAATGGTCCAAGAAATTAGCATTTTGTTCAGGATCTAATAATTCTAATAAAGCTGAGGATGGATCACCCTGACTACCTCGACCTATTTTATCAACCTGAAGAATACAATAATAGGGAGTTTTAAATATACCATAACTCTAGAAGTACAACAATCAGTTTGTCACCATGTGAAATGACAATTTTATTGCATCATCCTTCGCTCAAGATTTAATAAGATTAGCGACAGATCACACAGTCTCCAGTAGCTGGCTTGTTCACTTGTTACAGAACATGCAGTAACTGAGGAATTTATTCATATTTCTGTTTTCTTCTGAAAGCTTTTCATTGCTATCCTGACAGAGATTCAATAATGTCAAAATGGTGGCCTTCTCGAACGGCTTGAACCTTCCAGTTGAGGTAAATCTCGTTTAATTTTGTGTTTTATCAGTCAATTTTTCAGGTTTTCATATTCAAAAATACAATTCGGCAGATAAGAAGCAAGAATTTCTCTTGCAACAGTTGATGCTTTAAATAAAACTCTTACTTCGTCTATCAGAATTAAAGGATTCTCAGATTTTGTTTTCTTCAAACATTGAATCAATTTACCAGGCATGGCGCCAACATATGTCCTCCTGGAATAAATTTACAACTTAAATATATAGTACAAGTAAATTCTAAGAGACCAACTAAAGTAAAATCTTTTTACGAAGTAATAATGAAATTAGAATCATTAGGCCTACACTTAGTAATTTATAATAAATTTAATTTACCTATGTCCCTTAATTTCAGCTATATCACTCATACCACCTACACTGAATCTAAAATACTGAAATTGATAAATAGCATACATAATACTAAATTCATTGATCACTGTCTTTCATGGTCAACAATGTCTTTCTTGATCACTTATGTCTTACATGATCAAAAATTTCAATCGTGATCAACAATGTCCTTGATTAACCAAATGTCTTTCGTGATCACTAATGTCTTTCATCATCAACAATGTCCTTCATCATCAACAATTTCTTTCACGATCAACAATGTCCTTTATAATCAACATTGTCTTTCATAATCAACAAATACCTTTATGATCAACGATGTCCTTCATGATCAACATTAATTTTCATAATCAACAATGTCTTTCATAATCAACAATGTCCTTCATGATCAACATTAGTTTTCATGATCAACATTAGTTTTCATGATCAACATTAGTTTTCATGATCAACAATGTCATTCGTTATCAACAATGTCTTTCATGATCAACCATTTTTGTCATCATATTGTCTTAATGCAGCACATTCTATTTTTAGATAATACAAAATCATTAAATTACACATACCTGTCTATTTAGAGCCCGAGCTATAGATTTAGCTATACTTGTTTTTCCAACTCCAGGTGGACCATAAAAACACAATATTTTACCCTGAACTCTTCCTTTTATATTACTCACTGCTATAAATTCCTGTCAATATATCATAATAATTAGGAAATATAGAAATATCCAATGTTATATCATCAGTCACAAAAAAGTCTTGAATCCGTGAAGTTAGAGCTTTAGAATTAATTCAGTTGTGGCAAAGACATGGGAATCATCTGTGTCAATCTTCAACTAATTACAGCCTTAAAACACTCCTGTCAAAGTCTTGAATCAGCCATCTAGAATCAGCCATGCATAAGTCTAGAATCAATCATGTATAAGTCTAGAATCAGCCATGCATAAGTCTAGAATCGGTCATGCATAAGTCTAGAATCGGTCATGTATAAGTCTAGAATCGGTCATGTTTAAGTCTAGAATCAGTCATGTTTAAATCTGGAATTTAACACGTCAATGTTTAAAGTCAGTCAAGTTAAAGACCTAATCATTAATTAGAACAGAATCAATCTAATATGGATATAGTTAAAGCAAAGCATGTCTTCAATATAAACTCATCATATACTTTAACAAAATTATGTAACTAACCAATATTCTCTTTTTAACATCTTCCATTCCATAATGATCTTCTTCTAATATTTCTCTAGCTTGTTTTAACTCCAAGTTTTCATCAGTTTGTACTCCCCATGGTAGACATGTTAACCAATCTAAATAATTTCTAGTCACACTGAAAAAAACAATACATATTCTTGAATGTAAGAATTAATGTACAAGGACAGTAAAAAGAAACTTGCATGTTTTATGGTGTTTTTAGCCTAGAAATGTCAAAATATATGAATATAATTGAACATATTGTATGTCCTGGACTACAGATTCCTTACTTATAAATATAAAACAATTTCACATATTCTCTGATTAAAAGCTTTGTTATCAATTTAAATCATTTAAAACAGAATTGAAAAAGATTGAAGTAAGGTGATCTTGGATAAAATTGTTAGAATACAGAATACAGTACATATATTATCCATCCAAAATGTGAACAAAATAAGTGGTATCTTACTTGAACTCTGAAGAATGATGATCTAAATAAGATAGTTTACTAATTTCTTCTTTAATAACTTCCATAACATGATCAGGTACAATAAGGTTCTAGAATATCAAAATACATATAATCTAATCTACTACAGATTTTAAAGCATTGGCAATTAAGCTGATTCCAGAATATTACCATAAATATATAATTTAATTAATTTCAATTAGATCAGTTCTTTAAAATAATATTTAATTAAATTTGTTTTCTTTTAAATTGTTTTGAACAGGATAGCAATTTAAATAATGTGTCTTTACCTTCAGACGAGCTTGAAACTTTTCAACTATAGCATCCTTATCATCTTTCTCTAAACCTAGTTCCTTCTTGATAATTTTTAATTGTTCTTTCAGTATATATTCTCTATGTTGTTTCTTTACCTTTTCTTCTACCTGTAGGTTAAATTGAATGGGTTCTTTATTATCCACGGCTTTTGTTTTTAGAATTTCCAACTGGACAACACATAAGTTAAGCTGATGTACCAATTTTCATTGAAAATTTTTGAAAAAGGAAAAAAGTTAGCACGTCTGCATAGAAAATTGCAGTCAGTCATTTTAAAGCTCCAATCAGACATGAATTGCAAATACAGATAAATCAACATTGATAAATTGTAATACAATAAGTTACTAAACGATCAAATGGCATTTCATTGTCATGTTTATGGATTTGGCAATGATGTTATTGTTTAATCTTTCCATTAAAAAGGTGTTTTCCAAGAATCAAAATGAATTCAATCATTCATACACATGACTAGCTATTCAGAAGATGTATTAGTATAAGTTATTTAGAATATTCTATAGCACAGTAAAAGATAATTCAGGTACATGAGTAATGTATTTTGGTAAGAATTAGTACTAGCTAAAAATTAACAAGAAATATCAGCAATTAAAGAAGTATCTACAGCAATCATTTGCAAAAAATAATCATTTAGAATAATGACAACAAATTACTATCATTTACCTCTCTTCCAATCTTCTTCTGAAGTTTACTTAATTCTAATTCTTTCTTTAACAATGATAATGCTAACATCATTCTATTTGGTACCTACAATAAGTTCATGGAATCAAATAATAGGTTCACAATCTTCCTTATGTCATATGTTTCAGATGTCTATTGTCAAGGAAACCAATATTCAAAAAAATATACATCCATGGTAGACATTTAGATCAAGGCTTTTAAAAAGTTTGTCAAATGTGTAAAATACAGGATTACCACATCATTATTTGTTTCTAAAGTTTCAATTAATGTTCTTACATTAGTTTCTTCTATAACTTTCTGTAATTCTTCAGGATCCCCAGATGTCAATGCAGCACCTTCAAAGTAATTGTAGAAAATATGAGAATAATGCATCAAAAACAATAATTTAAGCATCAAACAAGCATAATTATACCCAGCTAGCTTGACAGATACGTAAACACACATCCCAAGGGACAACAAGAACAAGCTTATTGGTAGCCGAAGGAGTGGACAGAGGGATGAAACCTATTATGTGGCATGGGAGAGGGGCAACTAATCGAATCGACAGGTCAAGTAAAACAGCCTGTGAGAATATAATGTAACGTAACCAGTCAAAGTTTCCATGCAAAATATTTCTTTTCAAAAATCTGAACACTTCGACAAAGAAGGGATGACAAAAATATGCTAGTCACCTTGTGTTTGGACAAAGTCACATTTGATAAAGTATGTGGCATTATATAAATTATCACACCATTAATATTCCACTCAACATGTAGATTGTGAAAACCAACTTTCACTTGTATACCTTCATACCAAGATTTATGAAAATTGGTAGAAAACTATTGCACTTTCACTATTGCAGATCATGATGGTTAAATATCAATATAGTTTTAAACTGCACAACTTTATTTTTAATCCCAAACCTACATGCCATGTTTTAAGCATTTTTAATATGTGAGATCAGGGAAAGTTAAATTTGGAAAACACTAACTACATTTTATTTTCATATATACACATACCAAATTTGGGAAAAACTCTAGATTTTAGATGATTAGCTAGATAATCTGAACTGAATGAACAGCCAGATGGACATGGGACAACAATAAAGGTCCACAGCTATATGTGAAGGTAAAAAAAATGTCAAGGAATGTGTCCCTATACAAATTGAAGAGCAAATGTACTGATCAATTTTTTCTTATTGTTTCATTTCATTATGATTGTAATTCCTTTTGTCTCCTTAAGAGAGTGTGAATAAAGTTATTATCAATATTTTTTGATTCTTCATCCCATGTGCTTGATACCATGTTTTATAAAAATCTGTTCTGTATATATCGAAATAGTTTAAAATTTTTACTCAATAAGAATATTATAATATGTTTGCAAATTAAAATCACACTTACATAAAAAATATTGCAAATTTTGAAATGATGTATTTCAGATTGACATGTGAGACAATATATATTACTCAAGCATATCAATTCATATGATCACTCTTATGCGATAAAGCATGTTTTGACATGATTGAAACATAAATGTTAGTCAAAGAGCAGTGACAGTGCTAGCCTTCCGAGACTGGGGATACAAAATGGGGACTGTTCAACTTGATAGGTTGGAATTCAAAATATGGCAGCTCATAGGCGGGAGCCTCTGATGAAAGTCTTAGAGGCTCTCCACAAATACTCCCTCTGTATCCCTCCTGGCACAGGTACTGTCAAACAGTATAGCTTCTATACAGGCAATACTTTGGACATATTTGAAATTTCTTTATAAACAGGAGAAATTTCAATGAAAACAATAAATTCCATATTCTTTTAATTCTAAAATATATACCATAACAATATTCAAAATTTTGCATGCTACATTTAGCTTCAAAGACATACAACTCTCTATTCATCTACTTAAACCTTTATTTAGGTTGTTTGTAATATTTAACAATGCCTTTTTTTGGTATTACTGGAAATCTAGAATCTTTAGTAAAGAAACTGAGTTCTTTCAGTGTTTATGTAAACAATATAATTATTTGGATTCTGTAACGGTCTTTTTCTCAGCATTTCTAATTTCTTCTTCTGAACTCATATCTACAAAACATACACAATAAAATCAATTTTCATCATTGTACATATTACTTACATACTATTTATCATGTACCTTACTAATTACTGTATGTGAATGTTCCTCTTGAACAACTGTTACAACTCCATCAAGCTGTTGAAAATCAAGGTGTATAAAACCTAGGAATATATATGTTAGGTACATTAGAGTAAGTGTAGAGTTAAGATTAGTAATGTTGCTAGATTTTTCACACCAAAGAAATCTTATGTCAAAATATGTTTCCTTCAAATCAAATATTAGATATCAATTTTCATTTCTTATTCAAGGCACATAATTCTTTAAAACTTTTCCTGTTATGTTGAATTTGCCAGTCATTTAATGTTCCCTTTTAATATGGGTGTAACTAGTCTTTTTTTCTAAACAATATATTATATAATATTTAATGGCAATTCTGTCCAGTGTGCAATGAGGGAATTTTGACAGGACAGTAGCATTAACAATCTGAACATATATTCTTCATTTACATGTCTTAAATCACCTTAAAGCCTTAATCCCACAGATTGTCGCATCATCAGAGTTTAGTACGACACACAAAATAAACTCCAAGGTACATTGAACACATTATCATTCAGTGTTATTCTTATTCTATATTATAACATTATCATTGAGTGTTATTCTTATTCTATATTATAACATTATCATACAGTGATTTTCTTATTCTATATTATAACATTATCATTGAGTGATATTCTTATTCTATATCATAATATTATCATTGAGTGTTATTCTTATTCTATATTATAATATTATCATTCAGTGTTATTCTTATTCTATACTATAACATTATCATTCAGTGTTATTCTTATTCTATATTATAACATTATCATTCAGTGTTATTCTTATTCTATATCATAACATTATCATTCAGTGTTATTCTTATTCTATATTATAACATTATCATTCAGTGTTATTCTTATTCTATATTATAACATTACCATTCAGTGATATTCTTATTCTATATCATAACATTATCATTCAGTGTTATTCTTATTCTATATTATAACATTATCATTCAGTGTTATTCTTATTCTATATTATAACATTATCATTCAGTGTTATTCTTATTCTATATTATAACATTATCATTCAGTGTTATTCTTATTCTATATCATAACATTATCATTCAGTGTTATTCTTATTCTATATTATAACATTATCATTCAGTGTTATTCTTATTCTATACTATTACATTATCATTCAGTGTTATTCTTATTCTATAGAATATGGTTTAATTAATATTTATCAAAACTAAACCTCCCTGAAATCTTTTTGATTTTTACAGGATGTTTGATTAGATTCATGCTCTTAAATGCACTTTGAATGCATTTTGTCTTAATAACAATATTATTCTGAAATAAAGACAATGTAAGGATAGATAGATAATTAGCAAATTATTGATGTTGATTTGAATTGAACAACAATCAAGATAGTGAATGCAATAAATTGAACTATTAAGATAGTTATAATCAGTTTCTACATTTTAAAGTATAAATTTTGTTCTAAAAAATTCAAATCAATGAATACTTACCTGAAGTGAACTGATTCTAAAAAATTCTCTATTTCTGCATCTGAGCAAACTTTTCTGTTATGTTGCTGACATGACAACAAGAAGTGAACTCTGGGAAGTCTGCAGTCACACTGAACAAACAATATAGCTGCATTGAGGTTTCTACCCTATACTGATTTCAGCTCACCCCCAAAACTATACAGATGTATAGAGGTCTGTATCCTATTCTGATTTTATTTCACTCACTAACAATACAGTTGTAGGAGTTCTCTTGCCTAAACTGATTTCAGCTCACCCCCAATCATTGCAAGTGTAGAGTCTCTACCTTACATTGATGTCAGATCACCCCCATGTATTGTGAATGTGGTATTTGTTTAAATTTCTAGAATATACCCTGACCAAAATTCACTGTTCAATCTAACCCTATAAACTTTAAAAGCTTGCCAGGCAACTTGATAATATATGATTACTGCATATTTGCTTTTATTCTAGAAATTTGTATGCATACTTTTATCAATATCAAATGAAGCAATTAATCAATACATCAGAAAAATGTAGAGGATAACTCATTCTCATTTTTATCCAGCAAAGTTTACATGTCAAAGACTTCTAATATATTTTTTTTCTAGGCTTGGCCATGAAGTAAATTAAAATAACTGGAGACTTATAAGCAACATATAAACCATTTTCACAATGTCAAGCTATTACATACTTATACCCTGACTGCAATAGCTATTCTTGTATCAAAGAATGCAGTGATTTGATACCAAATAATCACAGTCCTGGGCAAAAAGTCTGCGAACACAAAGCCATAATGCTTTCAGCCTTTTTGTTCAAGATATTGGTGAAACTGAAACCAGACTGATATCTTTGTAAATAATGCTTGTTTGTATGTTTGTCTCTTTCTATTGTCTGAGCAAAGTGAATAGTTTTTGATATTTGTATATTATTTTTATGAGAATAAGAAAAGCAGCATCAAAATAGTACTGTTCATCTTAGAATGTCTTTGCTTTGATAAAAATATAACACATAAGAACACATGTCAAATTTGTTTTTGCAGAGGACAATTTTCAGACAAAATTTCAGATTTTTTTCGGTTGAAATTTTTACGGGACAAATGTGTTTCTTTTTAATGTAAACTTACACAAATTATATTATCAACGCAAAGACATTCTAAGACAAACAGTACTATTTTGAGGCTGATATTCCAATTCTCTTAAAATAAATAGACAAAATTCAAAAATGCTTTTTGCTTTGTTTAGACAATAGGAATTGTTTATCACAGCTGACATTTATACTACAGTGGACTGGGCTACATGTAGCGGAAACATGTGATTTAATGAGTTTCCATATAGTTGAAACATGCCATACCGATCATAATAGACCTTATTCACACTTGGTTTTTGAGGCCTTTGTTTGTTTGCATTATGAGCCTTGTTCTGGATCCAATATGGCAGACGTGCGAATAAGGTCTATCCCTTTGTATTACAAAGAAGATCTACAAATTTTTCCAATAATTGATCTTGAGAAAAAACAGAAAATTAATAAACCACTTTCAATGCAAACTTTAGAATGTTTGAAATGATTTTATATATTGATCATTTCTAATGGTAGTTTTCTAGTAGTAATACATTGTACTCACTTAAATCACTCATATATATAGCATCATCACTAACTTTCTGTCCAGCATGTAATACATGATGTAACATTTCTCTAAAATAACACAAAACATAATGTAATATCAAAACTCTACATATTCTTACAACTGATACTAACAAGTATTCATCCTTTTTCAACTGAATGCAGAACTGTTAATTTCTGTCAAATTCTAAATTTCTGCAAATAAAGGAATTATTGAAGACTGCAGTCTCAAAGAACAACTAGAGTCTTTGAAGGGATGAAATAGAAGTAAATATTTACCTATAGATTGGATTGAGAGCTATAATATCTCTGATGGTCTGCACCATTTCTGATGTCATTGCCTGGAATATTATATCAAATCAAAAAATATACATTGTGCTGAATGTTTGACATGACTATGTGGCTTTGTTGTATTTGACCTAATTCTGACCGATATAAATAAAGAATTTCATCATTTTTGATTACTTTAATACATTTTAGCTGTATCACCTGTTTCTTGTTAACACAGATTTCTTTTGTTTAAATTTTAAACTCAAAATGAAATAATATTACCTTGATTTCATCATTTTTAATATATTCATCATGATTAAAATTCTCTACTTCCACCATTAAAACATTCTCAATTTTGGACAGCAATTCAGACTCTTCATCTTTTACAACATATGTATTTGTTTCTTTTGGAATGTCTTCCTCCACAAAAGATGACTTTACATCATTCTTCCTTCCATTTCTTCTTCTCCATTTCTTCCTGACAGTGACCTCTGAAAATTAAAGAAAATTACAAAACTCCTCAAAATCTAAAGAATAGTAAATGCTACAAATGGACATGAATAGCCAATATAGAGAGACTGATTTCTATTTTTAGAGAGACTGATTTCTATTTTTAGTTAGGGTATAAGTATCTAAGGTAGCGCTCAATTGGGGAGTTCTAAATATATTCCTTCTGTTCCAATTCTAGCCTCAATCAAACAGTACGGAAAGGTCTATGTCACTTTCAAAATTCGAAATGAATTACAAGATGAATAATGAACTAATGATACCTGGTGTAGGAATTTCTTCATAATCCTCTGACAGCAATCCCACAATTTTGATTCTGAAAAGAAATTTTAAATGTGTTTCAAAAACAAAGTGTTATGCACAGCAGCAATTCTAATCATTGGGTGTGGAGGCAGATTGAGGGCCACAGTGATTCATACACCTGAAGCATATAGAATGAAAGAAACAACTATATTTTACAAGGATAACAATTTAGGTTCACAGTTAAAAACCAAACCGTTTGGCAATTGGCATTGATCATTCCTGGAGTATCCCTACCCATTTACAGCTGGGTTGGCTGGAATAATGGGTGAAAATGACTCATCAGTCATCAAACTTTCACACCAACCCACAGATACTCAGATAGTACTATAGAATGAATGTGTTTCACAGACACAATGAAAAGTGAATCTCCGAAAGGTGGACAATGTATTGAAATGAAATATAGAACATTCCATAAAAAATATCTTTTACCTTCTGTGACCAGATACTAATAATCTCAATTTATCACCCTGATCAACCATTTCTTCTATCTTAACAAATGTTCCAACTTGATAAATTTCATCTAATGATTTCACAACTTCATTTTCATTGCTGAAATATAACATCAAAACAATTCAAGCATGTATAAGGTATTCAATATTATAACTGTCCAATCAAGAAAGTAGTGAAATATTAATTCAGATGTCAATAATGCAAAAGATATTTGTCAGAAAACAACCATCTTTGGCGAAATGTTATAGCGATGGTCTGATTGCGTGATCTTCACAGATAGGGGATGAAAGTCAGTACCTGGTGTCTCCACCTTTTGTGTTGATAATTGTCTGTAGATGGAGTAGACAAACAGTTTACAGATGTTTCTGACATTAATGAAGAGTGACCCCTGTAAGGGTGGTGACTAGACTTGCGAGCTGATTATGAATATTGTCAGCACTGATGGTTTACTAGCTGATATTGTACAGAAAACACATGTTTATCAAAACAAGCAAATGCGGAGGTCACGCAAGGTCGCACATGTAAAATAGGTTACCACGAAATTAGGTTACTTGACTGTATAATATTGCAGCCCCAAATAGTATCAAAAGTACTGTAAAACTATCTGCAGTTATATTTACCTTTCATCCTTCTTAAGAAATATACCAGCATAAGGCAGTTTAAGGTTAACTTTTCTTCTTAGATTATCTACCAGTAGTTTGTCTGATACCTACAAATAATATTATTACTTTGAAGATATGCCTGAATTAAAACTGCCAATCCAGGCATGGGTCGAGATAATACCTTTTACTTGATTTTCCCAATCAGGTTTCTTCCATGTCAGTGATGCAAATTGAAGGTCTGACATTTAAAAAGTGCCAGTTGTTGCGATTTTGATGGGATAGGCAGGTCTACTGCAGACTGCCCACTTTGATAATTGGAAATTGAAAAAGAGTAGAGGAATGCCGCTGTCCTGGCAAAATATCAATGCAATGTCATTCTAAGATTATCGGAACTGTTTTGAGGCATATTTTCAAATTCCCTTAAATAAAATGGACAAAATTAGCTTTAACAACAACCTTGCTCAAACAATAATTTCAATTGTTTAACAAAGCTTTGACTATATTTAAAAGTTCAATGAAGTTTAAATTTATAAACGTAGGTCATATGGCATAAGCTTTCGTAGACTTACTTCGAGCATTTTATGAAATTTGGGAAAGACTGGGTTTCTGGTGATGGCAATTACTGGAATTTTTGGGAAAACATCAGGTACACTATTTGCTTTTACAGCTGTCATAGGATTTGATCTTGGAGTGATACTATGAACAGTAAGGGGAGGTTCGTTGGGATCTGGGACAGCTGAATAATTCCCATCATCTCCTTCATCATCATCTTTCCCATCATTATCTCCACCACCACTTGAGGCTTCTGATGAAAAATGTCTTGCAGCTGTCAAGTATTTCGTCGAAGGAATTAAGGATTTGTTTTTTTGCCAGTATCTAAATGAATCATTATGTAAACCACTAAATTTGGAAGATAATGCGGATGATGTAACTGCTGAAGCTGAAGCACTGTTGTTGATAGAGTAACTTCGAAGATGTGTGTAAATGTCAATTTTTCGTCCACATTGACAGGTAAAACCATTTGTTTCCAATAAAAATTTATTTGATCTCGTCCTTAATTTCAATATTGGTTGCAAACCAACCAATTTATTGTTTATTTGGGCGAAATTATTGGAGCAAATACATTTCAAGCGAAGAAAGGATGCCATGTTGGATTTTTCACATGCGACTTCCGCTTTATTGGTATCGCCTAAAACCAATTTGTGGTTACATTTTCTGAAGAAATTTATCCGTCTTGTGAGTACGAACTCGCTAAATCGTGCTTCTTAGTTGGAGTTGAGACTTGAAAGCATTGTTTTGCTGTAGATCAAGAAGAATAATTAATTAAAAATGGAATCTGGGGTAAGACCACAGACACAACATCAATTTTGTATGGAGAATCGAGGCCTTAAACTAAGAAAAAATACATGCATGTTATTGATGTATACATCAACTCTAAAAGTAAAATACTGTTGAAAGTCTTAAATTGTCGTCTAAGATAACGTTCTAAAACTGACTAAAGCTAAACTATTGCAAACTGTTTATTGGCGTATCCCACAAAAGTTAAGACGAAGCTGCATGATTTTCATAATGATCAGATATTATTTTTTTTATTAATTAACAGTGATGGATCACCTCTACCAAATACTGTCTATCTTTATACCTATAATACAATCAATGTCTTTTAGTAATTTATCATATTTTGAATTTTTTTTGTATTTAAATTATAGGATGATTGTTAAGTTTCAAAAAATATTTTACTTCAAAATAAGGAAGTGATTTGCCAGCTTCTACGGAAACTGCCACAATCAATTAAATTGTTACAAAATTGAAAAGGTAAATACTGATTACTAATTGGTGTTCAGGTAGGACCTATTAGAGTTTATGTTCAGATTTAAGGTTTTTATACTGACTTACTATTTGACATTATAGATTATGTCATTCCTGATAATTGGGGTATTTTTTTTTTTTTTTAAATGGAAAAAACAACATTAGGCAGAAATAAATGGAAGTATCATTAAAAACATGTTGAGGCAAAAAATCTGTTTTTACCTGATTTTTTTTTTACAAAAAAAGATACTTTTCATATGAGTTCTGTATGAAAATAATTGTCACCTTGGAACAAATTTAAAAACTTATTACATTTGCTTCATTATTCTTGAAAACACAATAGTATGCTTGGTCATTTTTCTTGTGGGTAGTAATTTTCCAATTTCTGTGAGCTTATTGGTTAAGATTTGGTCAACTAACATGATTTGAGCTTAAAAGAGAGTATTACCTTACTTTATATTGCAAATTAATTAATGGCCTACGGCACTTAAAGAATATTTGTAGTTATTTCATTTTTTGAATTTTTAACATTTAATTTTTTGTAGGTGTTAATTGATAAACAGTACTGTTCTGTACTAGTTTATATAGTTACTTCTATTAAATTGTCTATCATTAAAAAAAGGTATGTTCATGTTATTTGTCTTAAGGTGCAGGCACACGAAAAGCCTTGGTCACTAATTTTTGTAGCCGATTCGAATCTTGAGTAAAATCTCACATGTGTTCGCGCTTCCATGACAAGATTATCATATTGCCAACAGGATTTGTAATATCAAACCAGTTTGATAATTGTTACAAATTGTTTTTTCCAATCAGATTTATTTTCCTTTCAATTGCATAATAGGCACGTGATGAGGCCTGGGTTAAATAATCTATTATTGTCGCTACGAATGTATAATTTTGATTATATGTCAAAGTTACATTATCTCCACTGTACCTGTTAACAAGTAGTAATCTCTTCCTTTAGCACAAAACTTACCCAAGATAATCTATAAGAATGAATTTACTTCAATGACACAAAATTAACCTACTAAAATTATTTTGATTGTCAATCGATTACAGATTGGTAGTCTACCATTGATAATCGATCTCAATTTTGTAATACCTTGCCCGACCCGTGATTATCAATGTAATGGAAAAGGCTGACTGGAGATTTTATGTGTGACTCCTGATGTGCCCCCAGCTGGTGGATGAAACTCATGACAAGACTATTCTGTGACACAAATCGCCATCCAAGACGTGTGCTTAGCATATAGTATTGTTCTATTTACATATTATTGATTTACATAAACTACCTAGTTGAGATTTATATTATAGACTTTATAGCTTCTCTTATATTTACAGAAGAAAAGTTAGTCAAGATGCAGAAGGATTATTTTGAAGGATATGAAGGTATGTGTTATATTTGTATTTTATCTAAACATGTCAAATTCTGAGGTTTCTGCACCCTAAAAGGGATTGTTAAGAGGTTTTCTAAATTTTTTATGTATACACACATACAAAGTATAGAAAACCTCTTTACAATCCCTTTAAGACAGCTTAAATTTTGAAGGGTTGATTTTTTAATTTTACATAGATGAATACAATATATTTCCACTTAAGACCTTGTTTTTCTTTTTACTTTTAGGTGGTTATACCAACCAGTCTGGTTCAGCCAATGATGGTAAGGTCTTTTTTATATCATAAAGGCTTATATTATTGAGAGTGAAGTACTAAATGTACTTTGTTGCTTGTATTTACATTACATTTATTTTGCAACATCTCATTTATAATAAAAGTAACGTGATTGTTTATTAACACAGGGGTTCTGTATAACAGTTTGAGTTGTGGAAAATTTACATGACATTATTTGCCTGTTAATAATGGTAAAACGTGGTTTTTCTTTCATTGAATCCTACTATAGATTAAAGATCACATGATAATTGATGGTAGTAAGTTATGGCATTAGATTCTGCAATGTGCTCTAATGTTTGGCTGATTGTTGTGGCTAACGTCTTTCTCGATCCTGTATTTGTAGTTGGTGGAAAGAAGAGGGTGTTAGATTCCAATTCAGATGGTAATAAAAGAAGTAAAACCTCCACCACTGGAATGGATGTCTCCACATTGAATGAAATGGTAAAATATAACCAACAACAATTTTCTACGATTACTGATAGTGACCTTTCCATAGAAGAAAAGCAAGAAAAATTGAAGAAAGTTATTGAGAGACAGTCTATGTTGTTAGAAATGCAGAGTGAAATGATAAAGAATGAGCAATATTCAGATGACCCTATGGAAGGCAAAGACAGTGGTAGTGCTAGGGGATCTCATATGGACAGGGGTCCTCCCATGGGAAGAGGACCACCTAAGCGTATGGGACATCCAATGGGTATGGGACCTCCAATGAGTATGGGTCCTCAAATGGGAAGGGGTCCACCAATGGGAAGAGGTCCACCTATGGGAAGAGGTTCCCCAATGGGATTTGAGCCACCTATGGGTATGGGTCCTCCTATGGGAAGAGGTATGGGTGGGCCACCTATGATGGATGGTGGAATGCATAGAGGAGGTGGTGGTATGATGGGTCTGGGAGCTCGAGATTTCAGAAAAGGATTTAATTTCAACCAACACTTTATGAATTATGATGATGCTCCACCACCACAATCTCAAAACATCAGCATTGAGGAGAAGTTCATGTATTTTAAAGATCTACTATTGGATCAGTTTGATCCAGCTTTGACATGTTTCCAAATGATAGAAAAAGGACGTAGAAGTATTGATGATGTTATGATGAAGGTTCGCACAGATTATCGATTTGACCGACATGATGACCAAGAAGGATCAGAAATTCATGGTAAACTGAAGATTTTGGGCGTTGCTATTGCTAAGGCTTGTGGAAGTCATGAAAAGATGGTTCGTGAGGAAGTCTTTCGACGAGCCTTATATATTCTTCATACCAAAACAGTTAGTGAAATCTTACAGATATCAAATGAAGAAAATGAAAGTGAACGACCACTGAAGTTTGTGTACAGCTATAGTAAACAACAGTTATTAAAACTTTACAGAAAGATGCCAAAAACTGACAATCCAAGAGACATCATACGAGATTTGGACTTCATTTGTTCCATGACTGGTATACAAATTACCTGTGTTCTATATCGAGGAGATACAGAAGAAAATAAAGTAAAGTGTGATGTGTATACAGATGATTGTTTTCTGGGCTCTGGTGAAGGACTAGAGAGAAAAGAAGCTATCAAGAAGGCTTATCTGAATGGTTATGAGCGATTACGTTCTAAAACTTTAGATGAATTAGTCAATGACTACAAGAAATTGATTGTATTAAATCGCCAAGATTCCAAAATTCTAGATATTTTGGTAAAGGGAAGGTTCTATGAAGTTGGTAGTAATATTGGAGGGTTGATCTCGAAAAGAGCTAAGGAAGATCAAGGTTCAGATGGACAAAATGAAGTGGTTGTTATGATTCAGACTGGTGAACAGGAACCAGTACCATATAAAGTATTAGAAACCACAGCAACAGCTAATAATCTATTGGTAGAATACGTTCTTCATTCTTCAGATAAAGTTAGAGATTGTAAAGACTTTAGGTAGATTTACTTTCATTTCTTATTCAAGATTTCGAATCACTGATGAAATAGTACAAATCCACTAAAACTACCTCATATTGCTCATTGGCATTTTGGAGATATCAGTAATGACTTGCTAATATAGTCCCATTCATATTTCTGGTATGGACATGAATTTATGTTGAACACAATAATTTAATAACACAGCTTTGAGGAATAACGATTTACTCCCATCAATAATTGGTTACAACTTAACACATCACAAGTACTATCTAATTTAAGTTGTATACAATCAGTGTTAATGGTTGTGTATTTGAATAAAAGTTCTATTTAAGATTATATGATAATATTTGTAGATGTTTGATGTACATTAATGGTAAACTGATATCATGTTCCATTGGTCAGAATAAACCACAAGCTAAATTTAGTGCTGCTGAATGTGCTGTTAGAGAATTAACTTGTAGATATTCATTAATAGAGGTATAGTATAAAGATGTTTCCTAAAATTTGTATTTGAGACACTGATAGCATTGATTTGCACCATTCCATTTTATAATCAGAAGTCTGTGAACCACAGTCAACTGATTGAAAATTGGAATGGTGCAAATCAATGCTATCAGTGTCGGCAATTCACAAAATTTTAAGAAAACCTCCTTACAATCCCTTTAATATCTCAATTTGCTTTGTGATAAAAAAACATTGTATAGCTTGCTCACTCATATTGGGTACTGACTTTCGTAAAATAGTCTTACATTCTTTACAGCTTATAAAAAGAGTAGTGAATTATCAGTTGCAGTTGAAATTCTTCCATGCAATTTACAGCTTATTCACTTATGTTAACACGACCCATTTTAAACTTGTCAAATATTCAACAAAGTGCATTTAATATTCTATTTTAGTACATAACAAGGAGATATATAGCTACTACTTCTAATGAAGATCTGATAGAGATGGCCATGACTTTAAAACGATCTGGTAGAGATATTAAAGATGAAATTCCTGCAGAATTTATAAATAATCCAACTGGTGATGAACTGGACCCATTTATCTACAGAATATTGGAAAATATGATTCTGGACTACTCAAGTTTGGAAACTTTAGAGGAACTCATCTTTGGACCAGATCTTCCAGACCTGGTGCTTGAACATTTGGTGAAGAAGTGTAAAGAATGGAATGTGGATGGTAATAAGAGAACTACTGGTGGACATAATTACCTTGTTATGCACAAGATTAAACAGTTCTCAGCATCACAAATGTGTGATTACCTCCTATCACAGCCCAGTTTTACTTGTGGTCGGTACTGTTTAATTCATATGAGACAACCTAAAGGACGTTTACAGTTCCTCAATGAATGTTCTAGTGACATTAAGAGATATATGATATCAGATGATGATGATAATAGAGATATTCCAGATGATTTGGGACTTTTTGATTGAGTGTTCATCACTATATTTTATAAGCATAAGTATTTTTGAATGAAAAAAGAATATTTGTCGTAATGTATGTTCAATTTTTGTTTAGATTCAAGTTTTAATGTTAATTCAAATAAGACAATGGTTTTATTTGTTCTAAAAGGGATTTTGTTTTTTAGGAAAAATCTCAATATAAGAAATATTGATTATGCAATAGTTTGAAGTTTTATTACCAGAAAAAGACATCTGTGAACATATTAAGCATGGTGCTTGAGAAGATGTGTAAATATCAATCAGATCCAATTGTTTGTCGTTAAAATGTCAACCTTTTTATTTCATCTCCAATCAGCCATTAAATTCAACATAATAGATGAATAGTAATTGTTAAATGTATTTTATCAGCTCTTATAATGAAAATATAATATCAGGAAAGATGATATAAAAATTGAATGTGTAACTTTGTCTATGTTAAATAATGACATATTATAATATCATGGTCTAACATATTGTGGTCTTGAAATAACATGTCTTATGAAGAGTTATCTCCCTGTGTTTATCGGCCACTGAAGTAATGACGAAGTGTCAATTGGAATCTATCCTTTGAAACTCGCCCCCCATCACAACAATAAATTGACTTACAGTGAAATACATAAATCAAATGTTTGCCGTCTATATTTTTTATTGAATACTTCCCCCACTACCCCCATGAACAATTCTTAGTTTACCCAGGTCTTATAAAGTATGTTTAAGATATGCAAGTCAATTTCAATCTTAATGCAAGTCAATTTCAATCTTATAAAATCGTGAGGCCGAGGGAATTTTCCTTTTGAAAAGACTGATATTCAGAGCTCAGTGAGTTAAGTTTGAGTGGTGGATTATACACCCACTAATGCCTTTTAAATGAATTAAAAGTATAAATCTCTTTGACGGGTGATTGGCTTCTCCCATAGATTTATTTGAAAAATATAACACAATGACTATTCCAGAATTAGCTGTAGTCGTGTGTGCATAGCGTCCCTTTATCAATGCATAAAAGTATTACATGGAACTTAAAAGGGTTATTTGAATGATAATCTGTTTCTGTCTGTTAGTTTTTAATGACTTAGAAGTTCAAGATGCCAGGACAAACATTGCACGGGTAGTAGGCATAGTTTAATTTCGGCCTATGATTATCAGCTGCATTGGTTACGCTTTTTAGTTGTAGTTGAAAAGATATTGGGTACACTTTTGTTACCACCAAATCGGATAAAAACAAAATAATTATTTCATTGGAGGGTATTTTTAGTAATTTTTTTATATAAACATAAATAAAATATTTCAAAACATTATATTTTGACAGATGCAATATAAATTTATTTTTGATATATATGGTGCATTATCAGTTTTGTCAAAATATTTGAGTGTCAGTAAATTTATGTCGGATCTTCGAGAATCACAAAGGCACTTCCGGTTCCAGTAAATTTCCACAACAGAAAATGGAAAAGACTGTAGAATGCCATTACATTTTCGTTGAAAGTTGGTCTTTAGCTCCCCATTGACGACTTCCAACCGTGCCAACAGGTAAAATGGGGAAGCTGAAGTGTTTTGAGATAATAATGTTGGACAATAAGTCAGTTTTCCACCCAGGAGAAAGAGTCAATGGACAGGTGGTTGTGGAACTGAAAGGAGACATGAAAATGAGATCTTTGAGAATCTTCATGAGAGGAATTGCAAAGGTTCATTGGACTGAATCTCGAAGTACAGGCAGTAGACTTGGTTCCTATACAGAGCATTACAATGCTGAAGTGGAATATTTCTTCAAGAGACAAGTTTTATTTGGAGGAGGTATTTATTTATTATTATGAA
Source organism: Lottia gigantea (assembly GCF_000327385.1). NCBI lineage: Eukaryota > Metazoa > Mollusca > Gastropoda > Lottiidae > Lottia > Lottia gigantea. The sequence goes on along the minus strand of NW_008709979.1, from coordinate 694,428 downwards.
ATATAATACTAACAAGTAACAGGCTTTTTTATTTTAGTTAATAATTGCATTGATTTCAAAAATGAAAGTTAAGAAGTTGCATCCTTAAATCTACATGGCTATGACTATCCACAAGCTAATGTTATTATAAGAGAATACAAATAAATCATTGTTCATGGAGAATGTAATTGTCAATTAATAATTATAAAAAAACAACAGCAATTATTCTTTGCTGTCATTCTCAGAAATATAAGCCATGATATGTCTTAAGGGTTTGAAACCTTTTTATTCCTAAACTGTAAATACCAGTTCTATAATGTGTTTGTGAGTACCTAATTGTAATGAACAAGCTTTAAACTGGTTAAAAGTAAAGGTTGATGGAATCACGAGATGACATGTAGACGGGTTGACTGGTATTCAGCTATAAATAGTAACACAAAATGTCGAAACTTTGAGTACTCCAACACTTTCGAGTATGAGTTATTATGAAAAATTATTGCTTGTTACAGAATAAATTATTGTCTCCCTTTAAGAGAACTTTTTTTTTTTTTAATATGACAAAATCTGTCACCGAGTTGACTCGGCAAATAGTGTCGCCGAGCGATATTTTGTCACCGAGTTAACCAACAAAAATTTGTCGCCGAGTTAACATGTCACCGAGTTAACCGAATACCGTATAACAGTGTATTCAAAGGGTATACAGTATTTGTGGTTTGATCAAACTGTAAAATTACTCATCAAAAAATGTTTGGGTTTTTTTTTTTGCGTTATGAAAAAAAACATGCATTTTGATACGAGCTTGTCAGTTGCTTGTACAAGATTATTAATTAGACATTTTAGTAATAGAGTAACATACAGGTCTATTTTTCAATTGACTAACATAGAACATAATTTTGTAAAGATTTTAGTTTATCTTCATTGTATTAATTTACTAATATTATGTATTTAAGAAGTTTAATGCATTTTATTTTATTTTTTCAAATTTGTACAATGGCCAGGAAATGGAGTACCAATAATAGAAATAGAAGAAAATGATACATTTCTCACATGTTTGAATTTCACATCTATAAGAAAGTACTAACTGTACACATAAGTATGAGTTTTAACTGTCGGATGTGATTAAGGTTTTAAAGAATTAAAATAGATGTAATAGAAAAGAAAAGTCATGTTAAGTATTATGTTAAGATAAGATTAGAGTTGTTAATATGTTGGTGTTAATTCGAGGAAGTTTAAACAACACGTTTCCTTCTGTGAAAAAATTCTTAATTTTTAGTTTAGTCAAAGGAAGTTCATTTATTCAGTAATATAGTTGAGTGAAGAAAAACTAGAATAGATATTATTTTACCTAGTATTGTGATCACATGTTAAAATGTCACATTAAATCTCTTCTAATTAGCATATCAATTGCTGTAATGGTTTTAAAAATGATAATATTATTATAATTTACCATAGAATAAATCCATTTGATAAATGTATTCATATGATTGGTATAAGAGCTCACATCAAATGCTGCTGTTTCAGCTGTATATTCTTGATATTTATATGAGCATCTCACTGACCATTAGTGACCAAGAGGCAGAATTCCAAAAAGAGAATGTTTTACAGTGCAAAGATTTGTATATGAATTCAAAATGAATTCAACTGGTAATGAAATGAATGTTTTACGTGGGCTAATGAAGACGCGCAACGCCATTCAGGGTACAACAAGGGAAATCTTCTCAGGACACTGGCATTAACCTGCGTGCATAACCTGTAGAACACAGGGTCTTGGTTTATTGTCCCATCCGAATGACTAGATGCTTTTTCCATGTCATCCCCTCTTACCTACATCACTGACAGCGGGAAACCAGGTTGAAAAATATGAAGGTATCATCTCGACCCATGTTGGAATTGAACCCTGGGCCTTCAGGTTAGCAAGCAAACGTCTAACTCACTGAGCCACCATGACTCCCATTAAATGGTAATAGTCTGTGTAGCACATATTATTGTTCAAGTTCAAACTCAGCTATCTAGGGTTTGCTTGTAATTGGATTAAAGCTGATCGCTAAAATCTGTAGGTTTAAGACATAAAAATTAGTGACCTCTATTGGAATCGGTAATTATAGAATTACTGGAGTGATTCTATGATTTTTTTTATCAATTTGAATTGATAGAATCTATGGACAGTAGTTGATTATGACAAATATGTTTTCTGCTTTCAATTCATCATGTACTTGATTAACGAACCATAGTATTGTATAGGTGATAGTTTTATAGCATAATGAGCTGAATGAATTTTTTTTCTTTTTAGAAATTTCTGATGGAAGAGATACTTTAACTGAAGGTCGACATGAACTAGATTTTTCATTTGAGTTACCAATGGGGTGAGTTATGTTAATGTCTAATTATTTTATGAAATAAAAACCCCTTAGAATTCTTTTTCAAAATATATGAATATTCATTAGAGTATATCAATTACCAAAAAAGTATCGTGTATTGATTTGCATATTTTGATCTGTTTTATATTACAGTGGAATTTCAACATCATTTGAAGGGAAACATGGTAGTGTAAGATATTGGTTAAAAGCTGAAATGGATAAACCTTGGTCATTTAATCATAAAACTAAAAAAGCTTTTACAGTTATTAGTCCTATAGATATCAATAGAGCAGAATACCAGGTAAAACAGTGATCTTGTTCACTGATTTAAAAGATCTGGGGGTTTCATCTTAGCAAAGGTTTATATGATGTCTTAAAAATATCAACATGGTTTCCCTGATCTCTGTGATGCTTGTCATTGGTTACGATCCCTGGATGAGAAAAATAAATCAAAGCCTTATGTCCTACAGATTAAGGTCAAATTTAACCAAATAAGCTAGAAATAGAAAACATCATTGAAATCTTAAACATCCAGTCAGTTGTAGCAGAATTGATAAGTTGTGAGTGATTTTTTCACTAAATACTTACTTTTTCTCTAAGTAATTCTACTGCAGGTCATATTTTATTAGTATTTAAAGGGACTTGTCTTATTTCCTGGACATATCTGAAAATCTTGAATCTAAACTTGGTTTCTGGTATGTAATTGTAGACACAAGTAGAGAGTAGTGTAGAGAAAACATTATGTTGTTGGTTATGTACATCAGGACCTATATCTATAACAGCTAGAACAGACAGACGTGGTTATTGTCCAGGTACTGGTTTCCTTTTTATCAGCCCACATCTCTCTATATGGACGTATATTTTCCGCACCCTTGTCTGTCAGTCGGTCCGTCCGATTTTTTGATGGAATCAAATGAAATTCAGTATGTGCATACATATTCATAAAACGAAGATCAAGTTCGAATTTGAGCTATTTTCGACCATTAGAACAGAGTCATTGCCCTTGCCCCAAAATCTTGAATATGCTATTACTCTCTTAGCCTTCAACCGATTTTGATGAAACTTTAAACGGATGTTTCGTTCTTACCATCTGCATACAGTGAAGGGCGTATATGACTGTGGTCCACTATCTTTATATGTGTTAACATAGTCTGTTCTCGTTCCAATATACCTGCATCACTATGATTGATTTAGTTACAATGCCGAAACAATCTTAGCACTAGGATGATCTAGGGTCTTAACTTCGAACATTGTTTTTAGGATATCGTACGGCTAAGATAATTCTAGAAGCAGGTGTATGAAATTTTGGTCCATTTCTATGTAGATAATGTGGTATTCAGTGTAATTTTGTATTTTGTACATACATGTATTTATAGATATGTCAGTTAAATATCTAAATATCTAGGATATGTTAAATAAGCCATCTCAATTTTTATTTTCTGAAAGTTGATTGATACTGGATTTCAACATATATTTGTTATCACTGATGAATGTTAAAAACAACCTGGATTTGATGACAAAACACCAATGTTTCGATAAAAAAAACATAAGAGAACTGGTCAAGCTAATAATGTCCATTAAGACTTTTTCTAATGATCGTTACATTCTGTTTTTTATCTAGATGACTATAATATTTCAGGTGAATCCATAGCAATCTCAGCTGAGTTTGATAATCATTCTTCTAGAACAGTCATACCTTATGCTACATTGTATCAGACACAAGCTTTCTTTGCTAGTGGTAAATCTCGTGTCCGGAGAACCAAGTTTACTGTTTTAACTGGGCTACCTGTAGCTCCTGGTACTCGAGGAAGCTGGGACTCACAATTACTGAAAATACCAGCTGTATCTCCTTCTATTATGAATTGTTGTGTTATGAAAGTTGATTATTTTGTTAAGGTTTGTATGAGCATGACAACTCGGTAATATGTGTTAGATATCTATTTCTAAATTCTATTCTTCATGCTTCTAAAAGCTATGTGTATGCATGACTTCTCATGATTTGAACCTCTGGGTATGGTCCTGGCACATGCAAGGTCTTGGTCAGCAATTTTTGTTGGCAACAGAATTTTGTCATGAGTTTTGCCAACTGGCTGCAGGCATAGGAGGAGATTTCCACAATGTTGATAATTGTGGATTGTGCAATAGAAAGGAAAATAAGTCTGATAGGATGATGACACTCTGTCTTGCAGACGATAAAACATTTGGCGACAATTATCAAACTGGTTTGATATTATATATTCTGTTGGCAACGTGATAATCTCGTCGTGAACGCATGGGCACACACAAGATTTTATCCTTTAAATTTCTTTTAATTTTTGTATTTAAGATTTTCTGCACTTATTTTAAAAAGCCATGGTGTTAATGACTAAGACAATATTTTTTCTAGGTTGCTCTACATATCCCTGGTGCCTATAATCTTCGTATACAACTTCCAATTGTCATAGGAACAGTACCATTTAGAAGAGCTCAAACTTATCATTTTATGGAGTCACGCTATTATAGAGAAACACAAGCTCAGTTTGCCATGGATTTCTTGCCAATACCACCACCATATAGAGAAACCATTACACCTCCACCTCCTTTTGATGGTAAGGTTAACCTCTCTACTACTTGTGGAACCTCCAATCTATGTTGAAAGATTTCTAATAACTTTGTTAATAATTATTGTAAAAAAACACCATCTAGGCTGAAAGTATTGGGTGTTATTTAATAAATATTGTTATTAAAGATCCACCAACCTATGCTGAAAGTATTGGTGTTATTTAATAAAGATTGTTATCATAGAACCACCAACAGATGCTAAAAGTATTGGGTGTTATTAATAAATATTGTTATTATAGAACCACAAACCTATGCTGAAAGTATTGGTGTTATTACTAAATATTGTTATTATAGAACCACCGAGCTATGTTGAAAGTATTGGGTGTTATTAATAAATATTGTTATTATAGAACCACAAACCTATGCTGAAAGTATTGGTGTTATGTAATAAATATTGTTATTATAGAACCACCGAGCTATGTTGAAAGTATTGGGTGTTATTAATAAATATTGTTATTATAGAACCACCAACCTATGCTGAAAGTATTGGTGTTATTAATAAATATTGTTATTATAGAACCACCAACCTATGCTGAAAGTAGTAGGTGGTATTAATAAATATTGTTATTATAGAACCACCAAGCTATGCTGAAAGTATTGGGTGTTATTAATAAATATTGTTATTTTAGAACCACCAACCTATGCTGAAAGTATTGGGTGTTATGAATAAATATTATTTTAGAACCACCAACCTATGCTGAAAGTATTGGGTGTTATTAATAAATATTGTTATTTTAGAACCACCAACCTATGCTGAAAGTATTGGGTGTTATTAATAAATATTGTTATTATAGAACCACCAACCTATGCTGAAAGTATTGGGTGTTATTAATAAATATTGTTATTATAGAACCACCAACCTATGCTGAAAGTATTGGTGTTATGTGATAAATATTGTTATTATAGAACCACCAACCTATGCTGAAAGTATTGGGTGTTATTAATAAATATTGTTATTATAGAACCACCAACCTATGCTGAAAGTATTGGTGTTATGTGATAAATATTGTTATTATAGAACCACCAACCTATGCTGAAAGTATTGGTGTTATTAATAAATATTGTTATTATAGAACCACCAACCTATGCTGAAAGTAGTAGGTGTTAATAATAAATATTGTTATTATAGAACCACCAAGCTATGCTGAAAGTATTGGGTGTTATTAATAAATATTGTTATTTTAGAACCACCAACCTATGCTGAAAGTATTGGGTGTTATTAATAAATATTGTTATTTTAGAACCACCAACCTATGCTGAAAGTATTGGTGTTATTAATAAATATTGTTATTATAGAACCACCAACCTATGCTGAAAGTATTGGGTGTTATTAATAAATATTGTTATTATAGAACCACCAACCTATGCTGAAAGTATTGGGGGTGCAGTAGACATATGTGAAGATGATGATGGAGATCCTAGTGCTAATATGGGAGATTTAACTTATACACCCATGTATACTTATGTTTACGATTATAGGCCACCACCAGCTTATTCTGAGGTAGGTTCTTTTTTACAAACCAAATGTCTAAAAACCTATTGTTTTATTCAATACATATACATACATTAGCCTCAGTTCAGATATTTAGCATTTGCTTAATTAATTAGCCTACTTGCTTTGTAAATGTATAATGAATGCAGAAACTGAAAGTAAACATATTAACTAACACTGTCAGACGAAAAAAGGCGTATTGTAACTTTTCGACTTTGTGGTCTGAATTCACAGACTGCTAAAAATGTCTGATTAGCATATAAATAAATCAACAGCCGTGAACAATATTCTGAATTATGTTGCCTTCTGAACTTAATTTCAATTTTAGTTTGTTCTTTGAATGTATTTTTGGATGGAGGTGTTGTAAATCTATTGATCTTTTCTTTCAGACTGATCAAAATGCATCTTGTTTGTCACACCTAGAGAATCTGAATATAAATGATGATGATGATGATAGTGATAATGATTTATGATATATGTTATCACTATAATGATGATTATCCCCTGTTATTTTGATGTATGTGCTCAACTGTATTATTATAGTGCTGTATGATACTGTACTGATTTGAAACTTAATACTCAAACAGTAAGTTGAGGATATTATGTTTTTATACAGAAGGTACATATTTTTATTTTATTTAAGTTAATAATAAAATTCTGTCCAGATACTAAATAATTATTTTATATAATATCAAATGAGATTCCAGTTGCAATACGTCTATGTGATAACTTGAAGATGGTATATGGCCATAGAATTCATTTTGATAAAATATGTTTCATTGTGAAATATATAATATAATTATTGATGAAGTTATTGCCTGAACAAGTTCTTTAGGATATTGAATTTTGCCCATTGAAACTAGAATTAATTAAAGCTATTGTCTCACTAGAAAAAAACAGAAGAAGGTTAGGACTGCATTCGTATCAGGTGGTTGATCAAAATGGCCTTGTTTCCCTGTTTCAAAATTCAGCAGAATTAACAACGTATAGACACACGTAGTCTTGCCATGTCATTCTAAGATTATCAGTTCTGTTTTGAAGCCTTTATTCAAATTCACTTCAATAAAATGGACAAAAATTAACATACTAACGTACTTGCTCAGACAATAATATTGTTTATTATCAACCAGCCCAAATCCAAGACAGTTTTAATTTTGTTAAAATCCATTTATGAAGGCATTTAAGATCTGTCCAAACTTATATAGACGGTATCATTTGAATACTAAATCAACCTTATTTTCTCTCTTAGCACAAAGAGCTCAGATTATTGCTGTAGCTAATTATTCTGCAGTTATCTCCCATGGATAATGAATTTAACTTAATAAGGCAGATTCTAGTTTTAGTTATCAATTTTAAGTCTGAAATTGAGGATTTTTGATTCATATATGTGAATTTTGGATTTATTGTCAGTTAAAATTCTAGTTTTTAAATAAATATAAGTTTGGTAGTGAAAGATAGACCTGAAAGATTGATATCTAATTCAACAATCAAACAGTCTTTTAAAGGTGAATTCAAACCTGTATTTCTTTCTTATGTGAAACATTGGAACAACATGCCTGTAATTTGTTTTATTGCCAAACTGTAATGTTAAATATGAATATCTAGACATTTGACTATAACATAATGACAATGAGGTCTTTGATAATACATTTAGAAGTAACATAGTTAAATATAGTTAAAGATATGTAGTGGACCATATGATATAGATGAAGTAGGGCTTGATAGAATATTTTTGATAAGAATAATGGGATTTGTCAAGTTTATATTTTTATTTTGCCATTTTTGTACGCTTTCATAATTTTTGATTTCATGAATTTGGATGTATGTTTGTTATTGCCCTTGCTTACAATAAGATTTATCATATATAAACTTACTTTATATTTTTATCAACACAAGTCAAGCTAAGATTAACAGAATTCTTTTGAAGCTGATATTATGTTCACATGAAAAGCATAATCAGTCAATTTTATTTGCGTCTAAAGTAGGAAATTGGAGACATTTCATTTATTAAAAGCTGACGGGGTATATGACTAAGCCTGCTTCAAAAATCTCTCTTATTTGCTTGATAATACATGTAAGCTTATACAACTTTTTGTAATTTTTACAAAATCAAAGTATTGTATGTTTTATTATTATTAACACTTTGCCACCATAAACTGGTGAATTTGTTTTGGTCACATGATATTTTATTTATTTTTACAATATATATTTATATATATATCTGAGTTTCTGATCAACTGTTTATTCATATATCTACTTTGACAATTTATTTTCATTTTTGAACTAATCTCTTCATTTTTGCAATGTTTGCTGTGCAAAATCGAATTTAAAATCAAAATAATTGATAATGATTAAATCATTGACATTGTTTGGAATCAAGTAGTATAGTGGAACAAAGATATTAACATACATTCTGTGACAATTCAATACAAAAATACAAGCAGTTTCCTTTATTTTAAAGGTAAAATAGATAGTAATTGAAACCAGGATTGTTAAAAGTTTCCAACCATCAATATTAAGACGTAATTTAGATCTTGTAGCAATTTCATGGAGATTAAATGAAAAATCCAAAAAATCTAGTAAAAATTTACGTAGAAAATGTCCTAAAATTGCAGTCAGCTATTTTTATGCTCCAATCAGACATGACTGGAAAATACAGATAAATCAATAGCTGTATCCAAACTGTATCCAAACTCATATTGTATACAATTTTACTTAAAGTATCTGAAAGTAATTGTTATTCTTTATGTTTTGAATGAACACTGAAGGTGCATTTATATCTTAGCTCTACTATAGTTGTATTTTGTTATATTTTTTATGAAATTATTCTTTGTTTTGTTTTTAGTTAGTTGGACCAAAGTGCTTTTTTGCTTTTGAGATTTGAGGGGTCAGATAGAAATTTTCTAAGATAGAAATCAATGTGCAATGTTTAGCTATTAATTTCTACCTATTGAAATGAATTAAAACTGGAGCTATAAATTCAGTAGATGTAAATATAATTTTGTATAATATCCCTTGCCAAAATATTGTGAATGTATTAATTGTAATAATAGAGTTTACCCCACCCCTTTTACCATAATGGCATATATTGACATAGAAATAGTTGTAGTGATTATAATGTTAACCTCAGTGTGTTGTTTCAGGTTTTTCTCTAGGTGACTCCATTTGCTATCTATGATCTTTCAAAGTTGTTCGGATCTTTTCACTTTATCAGTGTTTTGACTGGTAAGCTTAAATTGTGAAAACATTTATTACGATAAGATCAAATTTCAGATAACACACAACTTAAATATCTTGTCAGATCATGGATTGCAAATGTAGTAACCTGCAGGAAAAAAAGCATTATAATAAAATAGTACAAAATGGCTTATTTGTTAAAAATTGAAATTCCAGTTATGTAATACCTTCAAATTAGTCACTGAAACAGCAAGTTGTAGAACTCATGGTACACTTATATAAATAATTCTTTGATATTTTTAGACAAGCAACTAAAAAAAATTCTTTTGAAAATTGGTAGTCATCTGTTCTGTATCATTCTGGTAAAATTTCTTGATAAAATTTGATATTATACATTTCAAACACTAATACTAATGTATGTTGATCATAGCCTTAAGCCATTTTCCTCGCGATCTAGAATCATTATAAAAATAATGCTGTAACAATCGACATAGAAGAATTTTAAAATATTTTTGTCTTTTTATAATAGGGCTCATTGTAGCTTTAGAAGAGCTGGTCTCTGATTTTTATAGAATAAACCACATAAGCTGAAGGTTTTCACTTGAAAGAAGCAAATGCAAGCCTTGAATTATTGACTTTATCAGCTGATCTGTTTGAATTAAAATAATATAATGTATTATGCTACTTAAAGCAAATTGCAAAACCTTTTGATGTATATTAAAATATCTTATATTTTAGAATCTTTTGGAATTCTGATCAAAAATGCTGATAATTCAAGGACTGTATATTTTGCAGTTTTCAAATTAAAATGGCCACCTTGTGAAGACCTTCAAATTTTGTATCATATAAATCACATTATTTTGAAAAGTTATTTATGTACAACCTTTTTATCTTGTGACTTTTGTGTGTTTTGTTCTTAGTTTCATAATAGCAGTACCATATTACAATAAGATACTGACAATATCCAGTCTGTTTGATAATTGATGGTTTTTATGTAAACTTTTCTAAGTAAAAAATATTATATTTCAAAGCTTAACAGAAAGTTTTTATATCAGACTTTATCATTCAATGGTTATAACATTTACATTACAAACATTCAATTTACCTGTAAAATTTTAACAACCAAGTTTCATGTGCACAATGTTAACTACCCAGTTTCATGTGCATAATGTTAACAACCAAGTTCCATGTGTAAAATGTTTACAACCACATTCATGTGCATTATGTTTACAACCAAGTTTCATGTGCATAATGTTAAAAACCAAGTTCCATGTGTAAACTGTTAACAACCAAGTTTATGTGTATTATGTTATCAACCATGCTGCATTACTTATAAATTTCAATGCTACTGACTAGGTTAGATGTAGGATGCCAGCAACCAATGAGCTTAGTACAGTATTTTTAGTAGCAATCCCTTTGACAATTCCATCATTAATTTTCTTTGCATAGATTCAAAAAATGTTGATCAAATATTTATTTGTCTATTTAGTTTTTATAAAATCCATTTCATTTTGTGCAATATTTTATCTTTGAATATATTTATATATATCATCTTGCCTGCTTTAATTTTATACATCATTTCTCTTTTATACATGACAATATAATCATTTTATTTATTTTATGAAATCCACATTTTTTATAATTATTTCTTTATGTGCATGTATTATATTTGAATATTATATGTTTAATACTATGAAAAACATAATAGTCAAAATATATCACAGAAAAACACACAGGACTACTGTGGACTGGTTATTGTGGGTAATTTCAAACATTTGTGGAAACATGATGGTGAAAATTCTTTGAAATACTGAAATGTTTGAAAAAGAAGAATTCAATGGCAAATGTAGGGAAAGTTCAGTTAAATGCTGAGAACTGCCAGTCTATGCTCCTCAATTATTGAATATCAAAAAATAATGTACATCCTGAGATGGTAAAAAACAGTTTATTTTAGTTGGTCATTCTGGACACAAGTTTACTCCAGATCATAGATATGAGTATGATTTAGACTGCCATAAGCCACGAATAGACGAGGTGTGGTGTAGGGTGCGAAATAATCAATACAGTTGGAAATACAAGAACCAACATACAAGGTACTGGTGCGTACATGATGGGCTTCTACTATTTTCTACATTGTAGATTATCACACACTGTACACTATACCAGACACCATACTTTGTCTATTCTCACTTTAAGCCATCCCTAGATGTGTTGTTTCCATTTACCATTTTGTTAAGAAAACTTGTATTTTACAGCACTGGCATTTTAATGACAGATAGCTAACAGATTGATCTTTAATCTTCTTAAGGAATGATAATATCTTCAATTATTATATTGATATAACAAGCTGTGACCAGGTTATAAGATAGGATTTAATCATTGATCATCTTTATTGATCTATAAAAACATGTTGACAGACTTTAAGACTCATATCATAGCCCAACTTAAATCTTCAAGGGTTAGTCATCTAGCCCTTGAGCCTGCAGGTAGATATTCCTGTCACTGAGTTTTAATTGATCAAGGCTTTTGCCCAGTTCTACTGGAGCTGGGTAATAAGTTAAACTTCAACCAATGCCAGTAGAATCAAATACAGTACTGCATGAAAGTAATTATGTTGGAATCCCAATTTGTAATAACCACTCAGTTTCTCTCCAAAGTAATTGGCCAATTTAATATTTTTAGGAAAACTAAAGAGCAACAAGTCTGTATTGACAGTAATATTGATCTGCAGGCGTAGGGGTTACATTTGAATCTGGAGACACTAGAGGAATCCAAATGACATATCTCTTCCAAATTTATTTACTTTATATAATTTATTTATTTTATGAAAAGAGCAAGTGCAATATTAAACTATAAAATTTTTTCAAATGTTCATACATGAAAAGGGACACTTTCACTGTTTATTTGCAAAAATAATGTCTTGAGAGAAGGGTATTTATTTTGTGCTCTGCCAAGACTTTGTGCTATAATATTATTTGTAGAATGCAAAATCCTTAATAAAATTTGTTCAATTTGCCTGAAATTCCTCTATACCATCAATTAAGAAATGTGTTAGCTGTTGGTTTTAGCTGTGATAGTGTTTATTAACAATATTAGTTTCTAAATGTGTCTAGACATATCTGTCAGTATTAACATAAATATGTCTACAATTTCTTCTTAAAGTGTGTGTGTCCTAAATTAAGCTGTTATACAATGAATCATATAGGAAATTATATTGGAAACTTTTGGACAATGGACATCCACACTTTAACTTAAAAATTGTTACATCAACATTTGAAGTTTTATAAGTCATGTCAAATTGTGTGTTAAATTATATTTTGTAAAACTGCCAAGAGCAATGTTGTTATTTAATTTGAAATAAATGAATGTGAAAAAAAAAGAAATCATGCTTGTTTTATTGTTACAGACAAAAATACTCTGACTTGAAGTGAATGGAGTGTTTAAGGCTCTACTTTTCTGCACCACTAGGGGTACAATCCATTTACCTAATGCCCCCACCCCCTTTCCCCTCCACCAACACACACACCCCACTCCATCCCCTGTATCCCCTGTGTGGGTATTTCCTACTCTTCATCATCGGATAAAGTTATTACTATATTATTGTAATTAATAATGATCTGGAAGTGGCTTTCTATCTAAGCTTCTACAGTGTGTTTTGTTTTAATTGGATGGAAACTTGGCGTCCGATATACACCGATAGGGGTAGTTTTGACTCTAAACTTCCTTATCAAATATTTAGATAACATCCCTTTAAGATTAATGAGTGTGTTTTTTTGAACATGATGATGTGTAAAACTGGACAATAGAATAGTTTGATTAAAGCTTGGACAACATCTTGAATAAATGATGAAATAATATCTATTATATTGTCCACTACAAGATGATCGACAATCAATACAGATTTTACTATTCATTTCACGTGGAATAGTAAACGTGGAAAAGTTCTTCCACTCTTTTGAATATCAAAGACCTTACACATATTGCATCAAATATGAAAGTATTTTCAAAACATTTATCGGTGTGAACAAAACTTGAGAGTATCTAATCATCCGAATCCATATTCCATATTTCTAAAAATCCAAATTGATATGTATTCTTGATTTATAGATACCGTATTTATTCATTAAGCCCACACAGAATCTGTAAATTATTGTTTACGTCAACAGTTACTGTAGTTAAAGGGAAGGGACATATGTCCTATTTTGGGGAGTTGATTTGAGTCTTAAATATATTCAGAAGTCTTCAGAAGTAGGCTACTAGAAATGTACGAAAATCGGAAAAATTCCTTTTAAAAATATCTCAAACTAGAAATTCCGTATAGTTGTCTTTTCTATATATGGCAGTGTCTCAAGAAAAGACGACTCGTCTTTTTATTTTTCAAATGCGGTTAATTCTGGACACACATGGATTTGAAGTCTCCAATTTCGATGGTGAGCTTTGAATACTATTACTGATTGGATTAGCTACAAAAAAATCCCGTTTCAGATAGGTAAAAAAAAGTGACGCTTCTGTCCCATTAAATACATGAGGCAATGTGAAATGTCAAAGAAATGAAACTACCGTTTCTATATTAGTATTAGACAGACCTACAGATCATCCAAATATGGAAAAGTATCTCAATACAAAAAGTATGATGATATATATATAAAAATATATAGTATTTGTATGGGTCTAAATTCTAAATTCGATTGTCTTACAAACACTAAGATATTCTTATTCAGTTGGAATTTATTGCACTTGCTCAATCCTAATTGATCTTTTATTCAACATGTTTTTACGTTGTTCAATTTACAAGTGTATATCATGTTTTATGTAAGGAGGCTTTATTCATTTTCCACAAAAAGACATCGACCCCCCCCCCCCCCCCCTTTCCCTCCTCCAATGGGGAAGCGCATAGGCTCAAACCTCCCATGAAGCATCTGAGAGAGTTGTCCCCACAGAAAAATTGGAAAAATGACTCATATTTGGGGTAATTTTGTGTAGAAATCGTACTCTAAGTTTGTTAGAAATAAAGTGAGAGTACAAACCATTTCTTATTTTAGATAAATTTCGATACTCTTTGTCTCTCATTAGGGAAAGGCCTCCTTTTTAGGCATTTTCGAATATCATCGTGGTTCCAAAATGCTTGGAAACGAAACAGCGCAGTATCTAACAAGGCTATCCCGTGCATGAAATATTACACGTTTTACCGTGAGATGAAAGCTGTGAAACAGGTTAATACAATATGAAAATTTTAAGGATTAAGAATGAAAGATGTAAAGGAATGCATTATTCCATGACAAAGCAATTAAATTTGACTAATGACAATGAAATAGTATTACAGATGTTCAGCTATAGTATTTAACAATACAGCCACGTTGTAATTTAACATGTCATCTCTCTTTAACTTAAAAACATATTAACCCAATCCCCAATACTAGCACCATGAAAAGACTGTAAAAATACGTGGATTTACCTTGGGTCGATTACGCTTATTTGTCGATTTTCGCCAGTTGAGATGCCGCTCATTGGCTCCCAATTACACGACGTCGTGGCATTGAATTTTCTTTAAAAGTTCCCCAGTTCTCTCAGCAAATCATTCATTTCAATTTGGCTTTTTACCTAGACACATCAAAGTAAGTGAACTTTTTCTTTACTTCTTCCTTCGAATGAAATATTTGGTAGAATTTCGAATCTTTAAGATTTTTTACATTTTTTTTACATGCATGAACATTGCCTTTAGTGTAAAATTTATTTTTACGTTGTTTCTGAAATTTTAAACTTTTTAAAATTTAAAACGTAATATAAAGTGTTAATGAGTTAGATTTTCACGATTGATAATCATTTCAATCTTTTCAAATTTCAGAATGGCTTTTTTATTCCTCGCTGCCGTTGCCTCAGTACTTGCTGTAGGAAATTGCGGAAACTTCACCGTTACTCAAGAAGCAACTGTCAGTATCGAAGTTAAAAATTTCGATGGCGAAGGAGAAGACTTCAGAGGTACCTTCACTATTGGTTTATTCGGCGATTCAGTTCCCATGACAGCTCTTAACTTCGCTGGAATATGTAAAGGTTTCAAAAGAGGCAACAAAGGAGTAAGTTAATTTGATTTTTTAATAGAATTTTTTAGTTTTCTTTAGAAGAAGTTAGGCATTAAGATACTCAAATTTAAGCAATTTGAGAGAGTGTTACATAAAGCTTTATACTGTAGACAATTTTGATTATACGAGAATCACTATGACGTCACTACTACCAAACTTAATGAATGTTGGCGATTTCACATGCATGGTTAGACTTATAAACCAATTCCAATATATTCATATCACTGAAATAAAGAATATCCAAAAGATTCAAATTCGTAAAGAAGGTTTTCTATTATTTTTCAAGAGGAAAATGCTAAATAAATTTATCTTAAAAATATATTAGCATAAACCACAAATAATATTATATTGGTATTCACGTGGCAAATTTTCAATCAATATTTATACAGACGGGGTAATGAGGTGGTAGAAATGTTTCCATTGTCTTGGTGACGTGGAACTAAAGACTGGTAAAGATCAATGACAAACTTGACTAAAGAATACAAATTCTTGACAACATGTTGCAAGTTTCTAAAATCAATACAACATAATACTTTACACTTGAATAGCTCGATACTATAGTTCATCATGCTTCTCTTTCTTACTCATGGGTACAAAGAACTAAAATAATATCTTATAATGTACTTGCATATTTTTATCGCGTACTTGTAAAAGCATAATTTTGCATTCTTTTATAGCGTAGACCTATACTTGTCCTTTTATATTGAAACATACTTTGTGGCATATTTATAAACTTTAATGTGTAAGATGCATTAGGTATTGAACACAATAACATCATGCTGAAAGCCCGACATTATGAACTTTTGAAGTATGTTCTTAATCATTGATAAATTAATCATTTCAGCCTAAACTTCACTACAAAAACACCTACTGCCATCGAATTGTTAAAGATATGTTAGTCCAATGTGGTGACGTCACTATTGGTGATGGAACTGGAAGTAAGTATAAGCATACCATTTCTTGTTTTCTTTTTGAGATGGGGACTTTACACACACAGTGAAGTTTCATAATAGATTTTAGAGGCAAAAATTTTCTAAATATATAAGTCTTCCATGTAAAGAATATATTTAATAATAACATATTTTAAAGAAATATATTATCTTTTGGATAATTTATGTTAATGTATTCATTATAATTACAATATCTGTATTTTTTAGGCAAATCAATCTTCGGTGATAAATTCAACGACGAAAACTTCGTCATCAGCCACAGCAGTGCCGGTATTATCTCAATGGCTAATCATGGACAAGACACCAACGGATCACAATTCTTCATCTTATTCACCAGAGCTAGATATCTTGACAATAAACACGTCGCTTTCGGAAAGATCGTCAAAGGATACGTAAGTATTTCAATATTTCAATCTGTCCATTGACTCGGTGTACTCTTTATCTGGACTCTATATATGCACTATAACAATATAATGGACTCTATATAATATATGTGCTACGAACTCTAAATACATCGACTCAATACATTATCTTTTAAATTATTCAAATAAGATGTATTTATTAAACAGAATCCCACAGCAAAAGCACATAGAACTGATACTGTACAATTTGTATATAATGTATTTATACATCTATTCATTCATTTTTTTTACTAATTATTCATGAATGCATAATTATTGGTATCATTATTAAGTAAGTTTTCATCTGTTCTTTTACAGGATGTATTAGAAGCTCTTAACGATCTTGGTTCACAAAAAGATGGTCTTACACCAAAACGACCAATTAAAATTACTGATTGTTCATTAGATGAAGTAGAGAAATACGATTTAACACGAAAACAAATGCATACTGATGATATAGAAAGTAAACAACATTAAATTAATTAATAAAAAATAATAATTATAATCGTTCGTGTAATATTGTGTGTTGTCATCGTCACTCATTTTGTAAATTTATGTAATTTTTTTTCATGTATAGCCTATTATTATGTTTTTGAATTGAATTGAATTGAAAACCATGGCTCATTCAAACTTATATATATACATATAACAGCACACTGCTCCAATTTTATACTGTTAAATTTGATAATATCATAATATCTTAATTAATCTACAGCTAAAAGCGCTTATTACAAGTATCTTCACTTGGGTCATGGTTTATATTTATATTCAAATCTTATTATAAAGTGAATACCGCGGCCAAATGAACTTAACTTAATTAGATTGTCTATTGTTTACCAATAGCTTTCTTATTTACTCTTATTTATTCATTATTTATTTATGTGTTTGTTTATATGTAAATTGTCGATGTTGTCATGTAACTGTGTTGTCTCGATAAAAATAAAAAGTAATAATGTTAACCTTTTTGTCTTTCCATTTATTCTATTGGCTCAGCAAATTGAGGATTAATTACTTGAGCTTTAATGCAACATTTTAACACTTACAGTCTCTGCTGCATACATTAAGGAGCTTTAGCATGATCCAAATTGTGACTATTACAACCTACTTGGTAGACACTGACCTATTTCAGTTCCATTGCTACAAAGGAAAGTTTTCCTTATTAGACATTGGTTAAACAACCCATTTAGCTCATGTGATTTTATAATGAATGCCGAATCTCACACATGCAGAGGTCTGAAGTTTTCCAGTTTCCCACTAATTTTAGTAATTTTGGACATTTTTTCAAAGAACTTTGCAATTCCAAATATTTTGAAGTGATGGTGTCCTCTGCTACCATGGAAAGATATGAACATCCGGGCTGCATCATTACATGTGCCCTGTAAGCTAATTTGCAACAAAATAACAAATTTATTCGTACATCCAATTAACTCACAATAAAGTATAATTATATTCATCATTCGAGAATTTCAGTGATCGGTAGAGAGTATTTCACACATTAAACAGTGTATTTGTTAATCGATTTGAGAGATCGAAAGAACACAGAATATTCCTTAGTCTGTAATTAAACTTGAGAAGTTGAATGATTCTAATGATTTTCCACAGACAATTGTCCCAATAATGTTATTTCCGTAAATGTAGATTATAAGTATTATGAATTTCTTTATTAGGTCCAAGAAGATTTATAGGATAACCGTTATGATCATCTTTGATTTAGTTCATGGCATATTAGCATCACAATTATTGTAAACATAACTTTAACCCTGTGCCAGTGCCTTATATTGAATAGTAACTGGTTACTCTTCAATTTACTTCAGAAAGACTACATTAAGCAAAAACAATTTGATTATTAAAAGCCAGAAAAAGAACCACGTCAAAGACATCTTTTTACCCGCCCAAAAATACACAAAAATCCTGAAACTGAGTGGTTCTCTCCAAATAAAGTCCCAAAAGGTCGCCCAATTATTTCCGATTGTGGAAGCGAATCGTACAGGGTATCAGAATACATTGATCACTTTTTACTGCCTCTTGCCTCAAAACATCTTGCCTATATCAAAGACACCAACGACTTTGTGGAAAAGGTAAAGAAACTCGTGATCCCAGAAAATGCTCTTTTAGTCTCTTTAGACGTTCAAAGCATGTATACTAAAATTGACAATAATTCTGGATTACGCGCTGTAAAGCAGGCATTCGAGCGAAAGCCCGATCCTGATAGACCAGATATAGAAATTCTTGAACTTTTGGAAATTTGTTTAAAACGTGATGACTTTACTTTCAATGAAAATATTTATCTTCAGGCTTCAGAAACTGCCATGGGAAAACGCTTTGCGCCCTCTTATGCAAACATTTTCTTGGCAGAATGGGAAAGAGAAGTTTCACTCCTCTGTCCTAAACTACCAATTTTTTATATGTAAGATTTCTTGATATTTTCTTAATTTGGACTCATACAATAGATGAATTTTGGGAATATTTTGATACTCTCAATAGCCACCACCCTTCTGTAAAATTAACTTCTAATATTAGCGACAAACAGATTGATTTTCTAGACACCACAGTTTTTTTTATACCAATTTTCATGAAACCAATCAATTAGATATTAAAGTTTTTTTTAAGCCCACTGATACTCACCAACTTTTATTCAAATCATCTTTTCATCCTAAACATACCTTTTCTGGCATTATAAAGTCGCAGATCTTGAGATTTCACCGAATTTGTACGCGCAAGAAGGACTTCGAGGAGGCTTGTTCAATTGTTTTCCAAAAATTGCGCGAACGTGGATATTCTAGAAGGTTCTTGAGAGGTATTAAAAGCTCAACAGTTGCTGAAATCTCTGCTAAAAATAATTCGATTCTTTTGCCAATACCAAATTCTTCAGTTTATCCTTGTAACAACCATCGCTGTCAAACCTGTCCCTTCATTTTACCAACAAATTCTTTCCGAAATAGACGCACAGATTCCATATTTCAAGCAAATGAAAGACTCAACTGCAACAGCAAAAATATTATTTATCTCATTTCTTGCACAAAATGTGACGAACAATACGTTGGGGAGACAAAAAATTCGTTAAGGGTCCGTTTCAACCATCATAAGTCTGACATCAACTTAAAAAAAATTAATAAAACCGTTTCAAAACACTTCAATCAACCCGATCACCAATTAACAGACCTGAAAATTATTCCCATTGAACAGATATACGAACAACCTGGCATTGATACAAAGAAAATTCGACTCATTCGCGAAAATTATTGGATAAACAAATTACAAACCATGCATCCTTTAGGAATGAACACCCAAGTTGATTTCCAAATTATACCTTTTGTTATTCAATACAACAACACAGCTGGTCAAGTTCCCCGAATAATTATCCGTCATTACAAAGAATTGCAAGAAAAATTTCCAACAGTCTTTACAAATGATTTAGTTATCGCCTATACCCGTAATAAAAATCTAAATGATATCTTAGTCCGAGGTAAATTTAATTCTGACATTTTTGTTGAAAATGTCGTTTTTGAAAGCATTTTTTTTTTTTGCACTCAGAAAAAATATTTCAGAAATCTTGTTTATCTAATCAGGTAATTGAAATATTATTTACCCCAGAAATCCACAGCATATAAAGTCGCTTATAATATTCAATTCCTTCGAACAATTCAGAATTTATAACACGAACCCTGAAGGTTTTTGGGTTTTTTTGTTTGAAAAATCATACAGTAAATGCCTATACTATGTTTTGCTTAAAAAGTCACTAGTTTTAATATATTATTAAATAACTAAATATTGCGCATATAAAAATGGTATGTGAAATGTCATATAGAATTTGATTTCAGAAAATAATTCAGATTGTGTCAATTTAAGTTGTAAATTTGATGAAAGAAAAATAGTCTGTTGAAATCCTATGATTCTTGTGTTTCTAAAATGCTGAATTCCAGTCAGCCAAACTAACGTGCCACTTTCACACAAACTTGATCGTTCAGGTTATTTGACACCGACCTCTGCGTTTGGAACGAAATTCCTTGAATGGTAGGCTACTCCATCTTTACAATGTTAAGATAACCGCTACCAATATTAGGCGCAGTTCGTAATAGCCTGACATTGTGAAGATGATGATAGGCTACTCTCGACTCGAAAATATCATTTTATGCTTCTGTCGTATGTCTTTATGCTTTAGAATTAGATTCCTCTATGCTTAATGAATATTAGGAATGCAATTTCGATAAAATTGTTAAAAAATCTCTTCCATTATCATGTATCGCATCGATAGAGTCTGCGATTCCACTCCTTTAAAGATTGTGGTTTATTGATTAAGCTACTGGGTGCAATTATACATCACAATATAGAAAATGTCCCTAGACCATTCAAGATTGAAATAATCACAAAATCAGGTGTCTGCGAAAAAAAATATGTGCTCTGTGAGGAGTTGCCTGCTAGTATTACCGCAATACAAAGTAGGCATTAGGGCTATAATATTCTTATCTTTTTAAATGAATGAGAAGCATTTGATAGGAATTGATGACATTTAATAATGGTAAAACATAAAATACATACAATGACAATATCAACTGAAAAATAAGTATACACTTTCACACAAATAATCCCAAATGATGAATACTCTCTTCCTAATAAGACATAGTCTGTACATTGAAGGTAATGCCAAAATAATTATATTTTGTACACCTGTCGATATACGTTTTTAATTTCGATATCAGGATTTGTGACATCATTTTATTTTACATGAGCGGTGAGATGTCATCATATTATACACATAGTTACAATTTGAAAGTGCAGTTTGTATTTCTCATTTACAGTGTGATTTTCTGTAAAAAATAGATTAGGATTTGACATTACCTTACTAGTCAGATTAAGAAAATAAGGAACTATACACAAAAGTTTAAGTACAACTAACAGGTTTATAAATTGATCATCAAGATCGCGGAGAATTTAGCATTTCTATTGAATAACTTGTATAGATAAAAAATAATGGTGCACTATATTTATCACAGAGGTTGATGTTATTCCTCCACTAAGTCCTTATCAATGTACACTTATTTGGGTATATATATATTGTGATGTACAAAATATGAATAAATTAGCATAAATTATTATAATTATCTACAGATATCTAATATTTATTCTATATCCTCTTCGCTTTCCATTTGTTCTTTACTTAATAAGTATTTAGCAGGGATACCAATAACTCCTGAGTCGACAATTTTTATCTTATAATACAGAGTGCCTTTAGGTGAGGACTTGATAGATCCAATTTTACGTAACAGATTCTGAAACGAAGAAAAATAATTATTATTCAAACACAAGTTTTTAATAATCGTCGTACTATTCCCTGACCAAAAGTTTAAAATTTTCAGGACGATCCAAATACCTTTTTTTGCAGTTTTAAAATCGTTGGTGCACAAATGCGTTTAAGCAACCATTGCTGCAACTACAGTGCCCAATTTATAGAGCGATTGCTTTGAAATAAATGCATTAATCGCATTATTCTATCAGTGATATACCACTTTTCTATAATATTAATCATTTAAATTTATACTTACATATCCCTTGATTACTTTGCCGAAAGCAACGTGTCTTTGATTTAACCATCGTGATTTTTGTAATAAGATGAAGAACTGTGAAGCATTAGAATTACGTCCGTAGTTAGCCATAGATACAATACCAGCTGACAAATGACTTATTTTGTAGTTTTCATCGTCGAAAATTGGACCATATAAACTCATACCTAAAATAGAAAGTAAGCAAGTTGTCAAGCTCTGTGAATCTGACGAAACAAACCAATCAAAACGCGCGACACATCCTCTCGACTAATCAACGACGTCGTTACAACAGGGCAGTTATAAGATTGATTGTAGGAGTTATATACGACCAGTTTATAATATATTGGATAGCCTTTACAATTATGAATAATAATTAAAAAAGAAAACAAAAAAAAATATAAAAAATTCGGTCTACCTCCCTCTCCATTTTTGTGTGTAACGTCTCCACCCTGAATGATAAAATCTTGGACGACTCTGTGAATTTCAGTACCAGCATATTTATATAAAATCTAGAATTAAAAAGCAAAAAGTAATATTAAAAGAATTAAACACGATAGGGAAATGAATGTAAAAAAAGAACAAGAAAGAATTGAAGAAGAAATGAATAGATGAATAAAAGTAGTAAGATATTTGGTGATTATTGATTTACGTGGTGACAGAAGTTTCTTAAGTTATTGACTGTCTAAACGTGGCACTAGATCAATCAATATCAAACCTACTATATTATTTACCGGTATTTTACCGGCTTTTCAACATGTCACATAACTATATTTTTTATCTTTGCTATACTTCAACATGTATGTTTATTCAACATACTTATAATGCTTATTATGTTTTATTCCGGACAATATTTTGAAAATTATCTAACAAGACCATGAAGACAAAAAAAAAAAAAAATAAAAATAAAAATAAAATAAAAACATTTTTGATGATATACATCGATTTTGATTTTAATAAATTGGTTGTAAGGCCCCAAAACAGAAAATAATTTCCATGTGGCAGAGTTTTTCTTTACAATTCTTGGTATTTTTTTTTCTATTGAAAATTAATCAAAAACTTACATTTCGCTTCTTAAATCCCTTACACAAGGAAATAAAGTTGAGAGATGTCATAGGTACAAGATCACCAAACATAGCAATTGTTAATCTACCAGATAAGTGATCATTTGCACCATAATAATCAATAACATCAACATCTAAATAAACTTCTTCTGTTACAAGATATTCTACTTCTTCTTCTGGTCGAAATTTCTTTGCTCTTTGTCTGTCTTTTTCATCTAAAATTGGTTCCCCTTTCTTGACCTTTGCCTCTGTCACTTTCGTTTTAGCCGAGAGTGCTGGAATTGTCAGCACACCGACTAGACCCAAAACTACGCAAACTTTAAAACTGTTCATTGTGCAGCATACACCTGTTGAAATAGTATACAATTACACTTATTTGCACAAGATTCAAAGAGAAAAAAAGTGGTCTATATTTCCATGTTTATTTTAGGCTTTATAGAAATTTCATATTAATTCACAGTGCTAAAAGCATTACAAAAATAATTCCATTCTATCTCAAGATTGAATTTGCTAAAATCATAATTTGGCATTTAGAAATTTGGAAAAAAAAGGTATAGACAGGCCAATCTAGTATGCATTATAATAATATTCAAAATACATAAAATACATAAAATGATAGGTTGTTACACTTACCTTTCTTCTAGAGTTAAAGGTTGTTGAATGATGTTTTTGGTTCTAAGAATCAATGCTTTCCCTCATAAAAATCAAATTATCAGAAAAATCTTCCAATGAAACGCCCAGGAACTGTTCACGTGATAAATGTTGGCAGAATTGTGACGTGTGAAAGTACTTATAGAGTATAATATCCAGTATAAGAATGCTGTATGATATTTAGTAAACGGTATATGAAGTTTTTCGAAGAAGGGAGGGTTATGATGTGGCAAATCGTTGAGTTTGCTTGTTATTAATTCTACGTGGCAAAATATGTGACTATTCATTGATCCGTTTAAACGTATCTCGCTCATTTACTGCATTTGGACAAATTTCCTTTATGAATGCAACAAGTTAAAATATAGCAGCATATAGGCCTTGTTCTGTGGAGAAGGCATGTCATATAAACAAATTTATCTATGATAGCCTATAGTTTAACTGCAGCATTTAGCATTGCGTACCAGTTCAATAAAAAAGGCATTATGACGTACCTTCCTCAATGTCCAATCATGTTTTAATAATCTCTGATAATGTTCTGAAGTAATCCCTGTTTTTTTTAATTTTTATATTTTTTTTCAAAAACAATCGATTTTCAACATATTTATAGTTTGAACCTTTAGATTATATATTAGGCTACTGTAGAAGAGCTAGCCTCCTTCTAAATTTTATTTGTCGGTAGGCTGTTATAAATTTTCATTGGGCGATTTTCATAAGATGCTTGATCTTATACCAGATTTACTGGCTATAAAAGGCTATAAGCATTTTACACTAACAATTATTAGCCTAGCTGTTATGTCCCACCCATAGAGTTATAAATACCTTTCCTTCCGAGGTCTAACGTCTAAGTCACGGTTGACTCTTGCAATTCACACATATTTGAAAATATTTGATTTGTTTTGTTGTATGGGATATGGATTAGATTTTCCTATCCTTCTCATTGATAGTATATAATGTGTTGTCAATTCTTTTTGAAAAACCCACATAGCCTTGTTGCCCCATCCCACCCTTATACATAAAGAATGTAGGCGATAGTTATCTCCCCTGTTCATCAGTTTAACTTTCGCCTGAATTTATCTTTCTCTTTTATAAGCCTACTACTTATCTAACCTACAAATTTCGCTATGAATGAGGCAATATGCAGGTTGGCTATTTCTTATTTTGAATTAAAACTGCCTACATTTCCACACATAAAGTTAATGCAAATGTTAGACAGTGGGCCTACATAAAACTTCTGATTGTGGACGTGGTGTCTTCGATTTACCAACGACAACGCAGCCTACCACTGTGCAAGATCTAGATCATCATTGACTTAAATCTATTATCTAGACTTATCCTATAATATAATTTATGGCTTACCGTAACAAAAAGTAGAGAGAGGTGAAGCATAGTCCACTCCTGTTCTGAAGTAGCCTACTAGGCCTAGTAGGCCAAGGTAGCCGACAATCGAAAAAATTTCAAAACGACATTGCATATCTTTTGAACAAAGAATCGTATTCACATCCTTAGTTTCTTCCAGTGTTACCTTTATGACAACACTTAATCCCATCCACTCTCAAATTTCATTTACAGCCCACCAAAGTTAAGAAGATTGGTTCATTTAGATAAAGAATTCGGTGTAGTTTCAACAACCTCACCTATATTTTCACCACTACTAGAGAAGAACTGTAAGAAATTACCAATACCGAGACTGAAGATACCAGATAGCTTTAATAATCTACCAGTTCAGTCTTCTCCATTATCAATACCACAACAATCACCCAGAAGATCTGTTGCAGCTAGTCCCCTTGTCATGGCACACCCCATTACATCTTCTGTTAAAGCTTCTCTAGGTATATGATTAGGTCTTTGAAATCATTTGGTTATACATAACATTGAAGGACAGTTCAGGTACCTTGGTCAATTGAATAATATTTTTGGTATTTGAATAGCTGAGGCAGTTTTGACCTACTGGAGAGCAGAGCAGCAAATGATATAGTAGAATTTTTTCTTATTAGGCCTACTATCCTTTAAAACCAAAAATTAAGTATCAATGTGAAATGAGATTATAACTATCATAAAAGCACGTGTGTAGGTCAGAAGCAAATACTTTATATACCCTGCCTCTGATTCCAAACATTTCCACACATCCTTGATCTCTGTTTCAGCACCAGTGAAGGAAATACCATCAAGTTTATCGATGGAGAGTCAAATAGTTGATGGTGCCCTGGAGAATGTTGTCAGTTTACCCCAGATGGTTACTGATGTTAGTTTAGTACAGAAATGTCAAAGTAATGCAATCTCTAAACATATGCAAGTATTGGCTCAACTGGAGGTAATGCTATTATTTAAATACTTAATGATGTTTGTGGTGGAAGAGTTACTTCCCATTAGTCTTCAAGATTTTGGATTTCTATTTCTGAAAGAAAACTTCCTGAAAGATTTGAATTTTCACTAGGTATTAAGAATTGTTCAAGATTTACATCAGGCTGTAATTAAATTTCTTATTTGGTTAATTAAACTGTACACCACCTCTCTTGATTTTTTTTATAAATAGTGCATTCATCTTTTCAAAGTAGTGAATTATCTCCCCTTAGTCTCCCAATCAAGAACTGGTACTGCTTGTTCTTTATTCCCTATTCTCTTTTATTATAGACTCAAGTTCAAAAGGGTAAGCACTTATAAAATTTGTTTTTAAATTCAAAATTATCCAAAACAAACTGGTGTTTATTTTTGGTAACATTTGATTGTATATTAAAGTGATTTGTTCTTCGTTTGATGACAACTTTCATGATCATATGAAAATATCAAAATATTTGGTCAAAAAAACAAAATAGTATTAATGATAGTACCAAAAAGGAAATAGTGTAATTTTGCAATTTTAGAGGAGAAAAAGAATAGTGAAATGTTATTAGATATATCCAGTATGACCAAGAAAATTTATGTCACAGAAGATCTTGTTAATAAAAAACATAAGTCATGTGAAGTCTTAGAAGAAGGTAAATACATAATCCACATTGTCAGTAAACAAAGATAATATGACATTCTTGTCAAATATGCTTGCTTTGAAGATTCGTTGTTTAGTCTATAAAAAAGCAAAGTACTAATGATCCAAACTGCAAAACAAAATCCAAAATCCAAAATAACATATTGCTAATAGATTGGTCAATGAAATGGCTGTTTTAATATTGAAATTTTACATTAGAAATTTGCACATATATAAGATTTGTGCCTAAAATGTATGAACATTATAAAAGTATTTCAATATTACAGAAATAGAACAGATGGTTATAAACAACTCAGCTATTGAAAAATCAAGATATTTAAAGTTAAAAGAAATTGAAAAAGAGAAAAGGTGAAAATTGATATTTCTTAATTTCTTAATCAAATGTTTCATTTTCTCTAATTTCTATGTCCTTGCAAAAAGTTGTTCTTAAAAGCTTGTAATAACTAATTGATGCAAAATTTATAAATAGTGTATACAAGACCAATAAAGAAAAAATGATTCAGTATTCCAAACTTGTAAAAGATTATGAAGAAAGTTTACCTTTATATAAACAATATCAAGATAAGAAACACACAGTAGACGCTCTACAAGAAAAATGTAAGAATTCACAACTTCACAATTAACATCTCCTAAAAGAATGACGTTCAGTTAGGAGCACCCAAACTGTCTAAGAATTAGGAACATATGCTTATACACCAATATTAGTGGCCAATTTGTTTGATGTTCATAAACACTCCTTGCATACTTAAAAGTGACCAAGATGATGCTTTCACGTTAATTCTGAATGTGTACAATTTTGTAGTTGGAAATACAACCTCAAGAGAGCTGTTGCTTTTAATTATGAGATATTTCTGGATTCTCATTCTGTAATTACAGGTAAATAAATAATACTGTTTTTTACATTGATAACCTGTATGATATATCTATGTAGATAATGAAATTCATAGAAATGAAGAAAATAGTAGATATATAATAAGTGGAGAGAAAGAAGAAGAAATTAAGAAAGAAATAAAAGAATTACAATCAACACAGTTTGATTTAGAGAAGCAGTTAGAAAATGCAGACATTCAGGTAACAAGACTTTTGGTTGTAACTGTCAACTACACATTTGCAAGGAGACAGGTAATTTACTATGTACTTATCAGGATTTGCTAAAAATCAAGAAAATGAATTTTCAGTTTATTGAGACCTATATTGTGTATTTTAGAGCACTCATATTTTGCTATATCTGAAATTTGCAGAATGACAACAGTATAGATGTTAATCCTTGAATGACATTTAGAAGTAGATAGAAAATTATATAAATAAAACACTATTTTGGATATATTACTCCTCTTTAGTATAGATGTTCATTGTATATTCTATTTGTAACAATTATAGACAGATCAAGTTAACAAACAGATAGATAAAGTACAACAGAATATTAATGTATTACATGTAAGTAACTTATATTTTACCTCATTGAACACTTCTTGATATATATATTTAAAAGTACATTCACTTTAAGCTTAGATTAACATAGACAATTATATATTTTACAGAAGAGAAATGCAGCACAGTTAACAAGATTAAAACGTCAAGTTAAAGATCAACAATTTCGTCATCAACAATGGTTAGATCAGATATCACACTTAAATAAAATAATTTCTGATCTACAACAACAAATAGATGAATGTTAAAGAGAGATGTCCTCATTTTCATGATCACAGTGGTTAGATATTGTGCTCTGATAGTAAACAAAGGATATAGTCTTCAAAAATTTGCTTTATCAATTGATATCAATTTTAGCTATCTGTACTATCTATCATAAAGTTATATAGCAATTCAACATTCAAAGACATCAATTTTATACAGGCAAGATATATAATATTGAAATTAAAATTAATTGAAATCTAATTTTTCCAGACTGTAATTTCAGCAGTTAAAATATGTATATGAATATTCATAGAACACATGTCCTTTTCAGATAAATAAGGGTGCACATAAATGTAACTTGTTGTGTTTTTAGGGAGAAAAATCACATCTGATTATCACAAATGATGTGACTAAAATGCAGATCAAGATGTTATAGTGGTAAACTATATTTGTCATTCATTGATTAATCTGAAATTTTGTCAGATTATGTAGTAATTAATAGAAAAGGCAAAAAACAAAATATTTAGACCTGCATTTTAATCAGATTGAAATTCTAAAGATTAATGATTATTTTAATTTAATTGTTCTAATCAATGTATAATTATGAGAAAATTAAAGATTTAATTTAATAAAATATCATCATTGTGTTGACAAGGATATTGTCCCCAAACTTTATAACTATCATCACCATCTTTAAACTGTCTTTTAATCATCTTACAACGTAGGCAATCACAGTCATCTTTCCATTTAGGCTGTACACTGTTTAATATACTGTCACTTTTAACACTCATAGCATCACTTCTAGCATCGAGTGAACGGAAACGTCTAGTTTTATCTGTGTTTTTATCACGTTTACGATAGCGTCTAGGTAGAGTTCTTTTATCAATGTCATTGTTTCTTTTCATTGGAACACTCTGTGTACTGACAAAACTATTGTCTTTTTCTAATGGAAGCACTGCAAGAGATTTATTTTTAATATAATGTTGATCACTTCTAACGGAATTCAGTTCATCTGGGTCTTGTTTACGTCTTTCTAATTGTTTACGTACAGCTATTGTCTGGTATTTATGTTTACCATGATAAACTGGAGTAGGTTGATACACTATTTCATCATCTATAACAGAAGTTAAATCATCTAGTCCTGGAGAGCCTGGTATTGATGGTAAACTTGGTAGTGATTTAGATAATATCATAGTTTGTTCTGGAAATAACTGACAAATAAAAATATGACAACAAAATTAAAGATCAAAGTAAATATTATGCCCACATGAGCAAGTGAAAAACTCAGATTGTTCAGTAATATAGTGTCAATTTGAAACTCGATTCACTTCAGCATACTTAGTTTAATCAAAATCCATTGAAGATTGAAAGCTGATTTGGAACTGAAATGTAATCTAGCTTTACATTCTTTCCACTTGATTGGGCCCATCAAGGAGGGAAATTGCACCAGCCTATTTTTTTTGGGGGTTTCACACTGTTGAGAGATATTTAACGTGCACATCCTGTGGCACGTGTCCATTGTCTATTGTCCCAACCAAACGACAAATTGCTTTTTCCATGACAGACCCTCCGAACTGAATCTTGGACATGAGGAAACTTGGTTGAAAAATCTGAAGGTAATATCTTATCTAACTAAACCTTCAGTTCAGCTAGCAAGTTTCTCCATTTTCTAGGGCAATAGTGGGAATTCTTGAAGAAATATTTGATTTGATTTTTTACAATATTCAACAAATATTTTGATGAAAATGTAATTTTGGTGCTGTATACTTACACTAAATGGTTTTACAAAAACTTCATCTTTTTTTCGATATTTAGAATTAAGACTGGTAAGAATAGATTTAGATGATTTATCTGTATAAGCTGATAATACTGATGGTAATTTAATAGATTCTAATGTACCACCTCGAGATAAAGCTGTAGTATTTACTCTATCTAACTCACTTTTCTTGATCTGAAATTCAGATAGCATAGAGATTAAGCTGTAGTATTTACTTTATCTCACTTTTCTTGATCTGAAATTCAGATAGCATAGAGATTAAGCTGTAGTATTTACTTTATCTCACTTTTCTTGATCTGAAATTCAGATAGCATAGAGATTAAGCTGTAGTATTTACTCTACCTAGATCTGAAATTCAGATAGCATAGATATTAAGCTGTTGTATTCAGTCTAACTCACTTATCTTGATCTGAAAATCAGATAGCATAGAAATATAGACAACTAATTCATAATCTCACTTTAGTAAAGTTATATTAACACTGAAATTCAGATAGCATAGAAGATATACAGAATTTATAAATTTGATAACTAATTCACAATCTCACTTAAGTAGTTTATATTTCAACCTGAAATTCATATAGTATAATGTAGGAATATAGTAGATTTATAAAATTTATCACAATTCAAAATCTTTTTGTTTGAACCTAATATTCACAAAGAGCAGAGATTTTTATGTCCAAATTTGATAGTGAGTACAGTCTCAAACATTCATGTATAATAACAATGACCAGTTAATAATTTTGTTACTAAACTAAATATCTTTTCTTGAATTATAATTTTCAAACAGAAGTTAGCATTTGATATTGTTACTTAATATAAACTATTACCTTTGGTAATATTTTACTGACAGCTGAACTAGTATCTTCTGTAATATGAAGGTTTTTTAGTCGATTTTTCTGAATTTTCAGTCTTTCCACATAGCCTGTTCTGTGTCGAGACGGGTGATTTAATGCTCCCATAGGGATATGTTCATCTGGTGAATTCTCTGTTGACATAATTTTAACATATCACCTCCACATTTCAATCACATACTCCTCATGTTAGATTTAATTCACATACAATCATTAGAAAATTTGTCCAGAAATCTCAAGCGATTTTACTTCCAAGTCATGTTTGGAGGGTGACAAATTCAAGTAGACTTAGTTACTAAGAGAAGTAAATAATAGAGGTAGGGTTAGTTAAAAATTATTAACAAGTCTATATAATCTGGTTATAAAATTACTAATCTACTTATGTTTTTAGTTTGGTCAATAGCCAATTCAGCCAGATCACCTTAATATGTTGGTTAAGTTTTTAACCATTTACAATTTTAACACTGAAGAGTAAACATGTATCTATTTTTGTTGGTTTATTCACTAATCAATTTAATTTTTTGAGTCTTTGTACTTTCCTCAGGAAATTTTTCAGGTGGAATATCAACTTCAAAATAGTTCCGGTTTGGCAGTTTGACTTTTGATTTATGAACAAAAATAAAACGATATCTTCATTGAAGATTTGTAAATGGAAAAAATTAACATCTGAATATGGAATATGGTTAATCATTGTAATAGTATGGTTAATCATTGTAATAGTATGGTTAATCATTGTAATAGTATGATTAATCATTGTAATCAAGATACATGTATTCACAATACTATGATTTTATCACAGTTGTCTTTATTATTCATGGGAAATAATCAGTAATATCTGAGTTAACCCAAGGTGATATTTATCTTGAAACAGAAATCACTCTTGATAAGACTTCAAGTACAATATTTTATTCCTGGCAGTTACTATAACAAAGAATGGTAAAAGAATAAAGATAAATCTGCAAGATGGCAAAACCCACTTGCTTCCATTGCTGGCAGGGAAGCCATCAGTTCAGAGGTTCTATTTCCCAACTGTCCTCATAATGGATTCTGCATAATATCTAAAACATGCACTGACAATAAAATTGCTTTATTCTATGAAATAACAAGAAAGTTTTGAAGATGATGATTACTTTATTTTAAAATTTGATTTATAAGGTTATTATTTTTGACATTATTTCTACAATGAATTCAATGATAAATATTAATTACAATAAATAAAGCACTTTTTGATAAAAATAAATATAGGTTTTTCGACACCAGTACACTACTTTTTCTTAATCATGGATCTACTTTTACAAATTGCTTTATTGAGTTAACATCAAATTCTGATATTTTGTAAATAGGGCTTTATATTATGCTGATGGAAACCGTACTTAGTTAACTAACCTTTGGATAAATAATTAAGTTATTTTGGAACCTCAAATCCAAATGAAGGGGATAGAGCATGAGAATTTTTGGAGAAATTTTTGTCCGTAACAATGATTAAAAAATATCGAAAGAAATTCTGTTTTGATTAAAAGTGTCCTAAATAACACAATCACAGACATTTTACAGCATCTACTTAGACTGTTCAAGTTGGCAATGTTCTGTTGTGCAAGAAATAAACACTATCTAGTCGCCTAATTTAAGTGATTTCCTGGACTTCAATCCTTTTTTCCTTGGAGATGTCACATGTTCTCTCTTTCCAGATTGTAATAATGGTGAATTCATCAACTGGACTAAACTTTTAGATGACAGTGATGGTGAGAACTTTTTTCCTTTTGTTGTGTCCAAAGCAAGTTGTATTTTGGATACAGGTGATTTGCCCTTGAATACTGGAGAATCAGGTTTTGATTGAAATGGTACAGGAACATCAGATAGAGTTGATTCTTGACTACTATTTGGTAACAAATTTGTAATTCCTAAAGTTCCTGATTCCATTTTGGTACGCAGTGGACTTGAACCAAATACTGGTGATTCTTTCCTTGCAAAATCTCCATTATTTTCCCCACTATCATCAGGTTGTTTGATAGGTAAGAACACACTGTTATTAATATTTGAAAAGTAACCTTTAGATGACAACTCATTAGTTTGAGTGTGAGTTTCATTGTCCAAACGTTGTCGTTTTGGTGATAATAAATATGTTTCAGAACTGTCACAATCTGATAGATGTCGTTTCTTTTTCATTTTAGATTCTAAAATAGGATCACAAACACTATTGTCATCTATAACATCAGCTAAACTTGGTTTGTTGATCTTTACTTTTCTAGCTGGTGATTCTCTATGGCGTTTAACTCGTGGCCATTTATCTAAAGAGTCTGGTGTTTTTATATTTTTATCATGAGGAGATGGTGTTCGTATTATATAAGTTGGTTTATCTGGTGAAATATTTTCCACTTTTGAATTCCTCTCCAATACATTTTTCAAGGGACTAAATAATTTTTGTTTGTGAGTTGAAGGAGGTGATTTTAATTTGAATGTTTTGCTGGGTGTTTTAAATACAGCTGATTCTTCTTTTTGAGGCCTAGCCTGAGGTGGAACGTATGTTTTAAGAGGACTGGTGGTAAACAGGGCTGTACATACTGAATTCCTAGTTGGCGTGATAGGACCTTGAGATCGGGTATTACGAAAAGGAGAGTCTTTCAGTAAAGCCTTCTTAACACTTTTACTTTTAGGAGTTTTTGTAGGTGTCTCATGTAATACTGTAGAATTTAACTTGAGAGTATGATCTATGGCTTTAGCATCGGAAGTTTCTCTTGACCCATCAGGTGTTGATGGAATCTTTCTGGATGATATGGGTGTGTGATGAATGTTTTCGTGGTTGATGTCACGGTTTTCTTTGTTGTTTAGTTCAGATGATCGTTTTGGAGTATGTTTTAAAGGCGTATTGAACACTTTAGTAGGTGTTGTTTTCTCTGGTGTTTCACAAACTAAACTTTTAGATTTTGGTGTAGTTGTTGATCGTAAGGGGTGGTACGTCTGCTTCTTAGGTGTTTTTCCATGAGGACTTTCAGGAATAGATACTCCCAATAACTTTGATGGTGAATGGACTCTTCGTCTTGGACTCTCAAACAGAATCCTACTTGGTGTTTTAGATCTTGTTCTTTGGCTTGGTGATTGAGCTAGTCTTGAGGTAATATTTTTATTTGGTGATGGACTCATCAATTGAGACATTAGGAGATCTCGAGATCTGCGGGTAGGTGACATGAATTTTTTACATGGTGATGTTTTGGCTAGTTGATTCAACGACAGGCTTAATTTATCTTCAGTTTGTGAGAGTCCACGATTTCTACCAGCTATTCTATCTCCTAAGTTATAATAAGCAGATAAATTACGAGGTCTTGTCCTGGTGGAGGAAGCTGAATAAAATGATCTTCTGGTAACAGTAGCCTTCTTTCTAAATCTTCCAGGGCTTGCTTTTACTTCTGTTACTGATTCTCCTTGATCTGAAAATATCAAAGTACAAGGAAAACTCATTCCTTTTCTGTTGATGACATATTTGGATATAAAATCATCAATTTGAATACAATTTCTTAGTGACCAATACAACAAAATATATCTGATTAAATTTGAGATTTTACCTAATAGTATGAATCAGAACTTACAACATAGGGCTGTACTTTGACTTCAGTCAGCTTGCTTAAACCTGTTGACTTTAAGAGTCCTCCAAACCCAGATTGTTCTCCAATAAAATATGATATATGATATTTTCTATCACCATTATTACTGGTATCTTACCTTCACAAGCTTTTATTGGAGATTCTTCAACAACATTTATATCATCTTTAGAATTTGTTCTTCTTCTTTTCCTTTCTTGTTGTCTCCAAACTACGTTACTTTTCTGTTTATGTGATGGTGTTTCAGAAACTAATCTCTTGTGTGGTGAACGAGAACCTGAAATAAATCATACATACTCGATGTTCATCTTGATAGAATATTCAACTACAGTAATCTTAGTTTAAGCTTTGTCCTCCACTTGTAAGAAATTGTGTAAATCCCAATAAATAACATTACTTTAGAAATTTGAGGTTGTAAGTTGTCAAAAAAAAAAATTGGACAAATCTGAATAATTAATAATAAAATATTACCGAAAGAGTTCTTAATTGTTGATGATATTTTGTGTTTTCTAGGAGATCTACGAACTGATTCCATTATAGCTACAGACTGGCGACGATCTATCTTAGGTTTTTCACCTTCAAATAAATTTCTTCTCACCTTTACAGCTTCTAGATAAAAAGACAATGATCAGAATAAAATGAGCATAACAGGGTTTGAGACTATTTTATGATGCTGACAATTTCCATATATTTCTTTAATACAAGGTTGTTCTTTTTAGGAAATTCAAAATTTGCAGTCTGAATTTTAATATTTTAGTTTAATATTATATCAGGAAATATTATTACCTCCTTGTTTAGGTTTTGATTTACTTGGTTTACTCACTACTGTTCTTCTCTTTTCTTTCTTCTCCTACAACAATCAAATTTATTAATGATTATATAATAAACATTTACAATCTTTCAAAAGTAAACAAATTTTTCTTGGGCAGATATCAATGCCAAAAGACAGGTCTGGACACAACATAAATGTTTAATATCATCATGTTATCAGTCAGTCAGTAAGCGTAACTCTTAGTTAAATAAAAAATACCTTTGGTACTTTAGGTTTGTTATCTAGTGCTACCATAATCTGTTTTTTACTACCAATATTTGATAAACTTGGATGATGAACAACTCTTCTACTTCTAAATAAACATCAATATAAATATATATATATATATGATATATGGCACATTTCAATTCATCTAGAGCCTTTAACTTCCTAACATTTTAGTAATGATCTCTTCATGAAACCTTCTTCTTGGAACTGAATGTTATAAGGAAATAGTTTTGAAAAATTTGTATAAGGCTGGTATACATAACTCCCTTTTAATCATGAGTTGCAAGGGATGATTTTATAGCAAATTAAATATGAATTAGTAATTAGCTTACCTTCTAGATGGTTGAGTTAAGAGTATATCAGAATGATTAGATGTATTAGAAGATGGTTCTTGAAACACTGAGTTATCATGATGACTATTGACTGAGTGATTTAAAGGTGTATCTGCACTAGTATTAGGTGAAGCAAAACCTGCTAACTCCGGTGGTAATGGTTGCATTAACTCATCAAATATTGATATCAATAGCTTGGGTAGTGTAGCTGAATAACTGGAGAGAAATTAATCAAATTTTCACTTTGAAACAAAAAATGGCAGAAGGGTCTGCCATAATATAGATGAGGAATGGTAGGATTACAAAACCCAAAGTAGAGCATTATGATAAAGACAGCCTCTTTGGGTTTTGCAACGCACAATTCGTCAATGCTATCAAGAAATAGGTCTTATGTGACACACCTGGGTTGGTCAAAAATAACATCATTAGAACAGGATTGAGGGAGAAAACCTGTCAGATGACAATGGAGAGGAAAAAAAATATCATATAAAAGAAAAGAAACAAAATTGTTATCTAATTTCAATCCAAATGGCAGTAGGCCAACTGTCAAAAAATTTGGTCTGGCGAAGATGAGCTAAACCTCAGTCTAGCAATATTGACAAAAACAATTATCTTGTAAAATCTTAAAGTTTCATTCCTTTGCAGAAATTATTTTGGGTGGCATAGATCACTAAAAACATACTTACTTTGTTACTATAACTTCATTAAGAAATGTAGGTACTACTGACTGATCATATATAAATGATACTGTTCTCAACATATTTACAGCCTGAAAATATCATCAAATCATTCAGCAAAACTTAACTTTTATAAGAAAACAGTTTTTGTATATCTATATATTTCACTGGTCTTGTTCACAATGATTTAAACTTTGTCTTCATCTGATAGGTCAATTGCTAAAATTAATCATAAAGTTTGTTTTATAAACCAATCATATCACCCTATTTGCTAAAAGCGAAATTTTATCAAATTAAGATTTTGAAAATAAGGATTCGCTATCCTAAATCATTAATGACATAGAATAAAGACTTGCTGAATTAAAGATAACACTGATTACCTCTTCAGCACATTGTTCTATATATTCCTCATCTTCAGACATTATAACAGATTCTAATTCTAATAATAACAATATCTGTAATTTATAACTGAAAAACATCATAACACATCATATATATCATCTTAATATCAACAAATTAACAGTTAAACTCTATAATTCATCATTGTTAATAGGCTATAGAGCTTATAGACATCGTTCACATACAAAAGGCATTCACACATTCCTCTAATCAGAAAAAATTTATGCGGAATGTTGCAAGATTTATCTGCATTTTATCACAAAATGGGAAATTTCCTCTTCTCCAAAGAGTTTCAGTGCAAAATCTGTGACTTGTTGTTATGAAAGTGGCTAATAATTGAAATATTTCAGGCACTTTTCACAGCTCAAGTACTATATAAATATGTTACAAAAATTGACCCTTTTGATAACAGGGACTTGATGTTCAGAGTTCAGATTACAAATACTTACTCTGACATTTTGTCTTTTTTATCTTGGTCTGTAGTTCTGGTTTGATATTTTTCTCGTAATTGACTATTAGATTGTTTTATAGTTTTATTAATTAAACTTTTACAGCTTTCCTACAAAATAAATATCTTATGTTTCAAATTTTACCCACAGTAGTAATACAAGGGACTATTTACAGAAATAAAATAAGTTCAGCCCTACCTTTCCATATCCCATTTAGCTACAGATCAGTAATGCCACTAAGTGTGACATCAGTATTGTTACTATTTATAGTATCTTACCTCAGGTTCAGATCTGTTATTAGTTTTCATATAATGTAATACAACTGTAACTAATGTTCGTATTGTGGTTTCTAGATTGTTACTATTTATAGTATCTAAACAGTTCTGGTACAGGTCTTTTATATAATTACAAACATCTTCATCTGTTTGTAGATCTGTAAAGAAATGCCATAATATCACAAACTATGGTACCAAATCTAAAGCTAAACCATTAATGAGTCCATCAAGTTATAGGATTTCTACACTGTCCCTGTGCCCCACTAGGTACAAAAATACATTCTAAGGTCGGCTTAACTTGAGGTTTCTATGAAGGATGGAAAACCATACCCCTAAGCTGTATGGTTGTTTTAATTCAATAATAACTTCAAATGTGTTTTGTTTAAGAAAAGGTACAAGCAATGAAATAAGAGATAGAGGATTATACACCTGCATTTTCTCCCTACCCAAAATTATTACACATGCTTGTGATTGAGTAAGTGTTGGCAAAACGAAAGGACCCTTACCAAAATTCTTATGAGTGTGATATCAGATCTTGTTTCATAAAAAACATACCTATATTACTCAAATCAATAGTACATTTAATATCTTCACTAGTCTTAACACCAGTCCCAGCTATCTCACTACTCTGTCGTTTCTGTACATGTTTACTACGATTCATGATGATATCTGTTCGTGATAGAGATGATGACTGACGACGTAATGAATAACCTGCTTCTGTTGTTGTATTGTTCAATTTTATATCTTCTGCTGACAAAGCATTCTCATCTGCAATAACATATTTTACATATCTTAACAATGGGTTTCCTTAATTTTTAGTGTCAAATTAAGAAAACTATTTGGTTAATTAGTGTTTCTAATGAATTATCAGACAAACTGGTATTTTTCCAAGTCCTTAGACCACCCCTACTTTATATTTATATAAGTATTAGCATTTTCATTTTCATAAATGAAAATAAGGGAACCTATCTTTAATATTGTAAAAATATACAGACTTCCTTCTGAAGAAGACTAAAGATTTGATTTGAAGTACAGGGGTTTAGCCATCTAAATATTTGTTTCACAAAGCTGACAGAGCAAAATTTCAGCTATATGTATCATTCTTCAGAATAAAAATATCCAGGTCCCAAGTACAGTTCTCATAAAATCAAAAAAATATATTTTGTGTGTCACTTATAATAGATGATTTCTGAAAGTCGAAGATACAATTTTGAAATTGGTAAGTGGTAAGTATTGCTGAAAATGAGATTTATCGACCCTTGAAGTAAATATTTTGGTAACTATACCCCTTGAGCCTAAACACATATTCAAAGTCTAAAATAAAAAGTCTTATAAATAGTTAAAGTTGCATTAAACATAGAAATATGATAACAAGATATTTATATGATTTTTAACAAATGGAAATGAAAGTTGCTACAGGCAATTACACGCAATATAAACAGTAATATGGCTGCTGGTGCATTGAAAAGGCTTCATTAGAGAATTTTCAGTTACAAACCTATATGTTGAAACTGAGCTGTAGGATTTAGATCCTCTAATTTTGGTGGTTGATTTTGTTTCCTGTAAAACTTTTGTAACTTCTTTAAAGTATTCTTCTCCTTTGAATCCAAGAATTCCAAATCATTTAATCTGTTCAAAGAAAGTACCAAACATAATGAGATGGAAGCTTTGAAATTATGTTTTTACTTTCTCTACATTGTAATAAAGCTATAAATTTTCAACTGCCATACAATTTCATTATAAAAACTGCCATGTAAACAAAAACATTTAATTTGTGTGCCCTTTGATTTAGTTGTAAATAAACTATAGCTTGAATACACATCAATATCCTTAACAGAAATTGAAAACCAAATAACTCACCTTTCATTTAGTTTCATAACAATAGATTCCATACCATGTGATGTTCCTGGTAAATGCCATTTATCTAATACTTGTGGTTTATATTTCTTCACTTTTCTTTTACCAATTCCTATAATACAATCTTATCTTGTCAGTAAATATTATCTAGTCAATAGTCATAAAGAATTGTTAATTCAAAGCCATTACAAAGCTACTGTATTCTAGAGCCTTAACAAGGCAATGTGAAGAGGAAGAGTGATATGGATGTATAAAAGGACTAAGGACTTGACACTAATCCTTCCTCTAATGCACCTAATGAGCTTTTTACAATATTCAGTTTTTACCTTTTTGTTTATGGTTGGATTGTCTCGAGTGAAGATGAAACTGTTGACCAAGTCCAGAAAGTTGATTTGATGATAATTTACAAGGTATAGGATCAGTCTTACTATCATTTTCTTCAATATCTTTATATTCCTGTTTTAACATAGCTTTCTCTATCTGAAAATAACAAGACATATACCTGTATAAACATAGCTTTCTCTATCTGAAAACAACAGACATACTCCTGTTAAAACATAGCTTTCTCTATCTTAAATATGATATGAATTGTTAATATATTTGTTGAATCAGACAAATATTACCATCAAAAGTTATAATTTGAATGACTTTGGATTTCAGATCCTCATGTCATTTTTAATAATGGACACGGAATTTAGTAAATCAAAACAATCCTTTTTGGGATTTAAAAAAAAATTTGTTGACTATATACCTGTAAAGTAGATCCAATGTGGTACAATAATAACATACAACCATTTTCAGTAACTGGGTGTAAAATACCCAAATATGGCAAAACTCCAGTACTTAATACAACCTAAATGCAGCAAAAAAAACCCCAGTGTTTCAACATTATAATAGAAAAAGTTCAACAAAGATACTTATATGTACATCTAGGTAGGTTTCAAAACCAAAATGCAAATATTCAATGCTTATTGGATTTTGCACCAGAACACATGGAAGACGAAACAAGCTAGACCTAAACTATGATCAAACTACGGTGGACTGTACGCTAAATTGAGAAATCTGAATAATTATCAATATGATTCAATATGATATCGTACCATCTTTTTATCTTCTTTCATTAAATCTGATAACATATCAGGTAATATATTAGGTAGGGTACCAGCAGCAGAATAATCCTTTACATTATGACATAGGTAAGACTGAGCTATTGGTAAATGTTGATAATCAGGATTGGTATGAGCTATACAACCTATCATGACAAACTGGGTAGGCATGTCATCATCCTTGGCAGTATTCTTCTTACAGCTGATATTAATAGTTACATCATTTCCTGTTGGTATCTTGTTGGTATTGTGTATATCAGAAAACAATGTAAAGGATATACTTTGATTTTCAGTAGAATCACTTGCTGCAACCCTTTCAAATAGACAAAAATTGCTATAAATGCTTTTTAGTCTTGTATAGACTGATCATTCAGTATGGTGACTAAATGAAAGGAATAGCAGCAACCATGTTTTAAGTAAAAAATGAAACATGTTTGATTAAATCTGTCTATTTCCATAGAAACTCATCTAAATTGTCTAAATTTGACAGTTGACTTTAACAACTTGATTTAGTTCTGTCAATATTTACTTTTACAATGTGTTTACTTATTCTGGACAAGATTATCCTAAAGCTCTTAAGAAACTTAAATGTTTTCATACTCACAAATTATCTGTGTGATTTTTTTTCAAACAGGAAGATAATAAAACTGGAACTGCATGACAAGTATCACCTAAAGAAAAAATTACTGTTTAAAATCCATTCAATCCAATCAAATACTATTTAATACCAGTGCTAAAATGTGAGCAACAGTTACCCCAAGCTTGTCAATAAGAATATGTAATTTTATGAAATAAGATTCCAGTTAAAATTATGGTAAAAAATAAGAAAACATTGCTTACCATCAACAAGATTAAAACATGCCTCTACTTCACAGTCATTGTCTGTATTTGTATCTATTTTGTGATGTAACACTGTTTCAATAGGTAAATTATTAATAAAGTCATTAAATATGCAGCCAAAATTTCTATCATTTTTCTGTTCCTCTGGCTGCAGGGAATGTTTTTCTGTACTGATATCTGACAACGGTTTATGAACACATGATTTGAAATTGCTAAGCGGAATTTTAACTAAACTGTTCAGAGAAATAAAACAACCGCCAACTTTCTTTAAACTTTTACTAACTATTTCCTGAGCATTCTTATCCTGAAAAAAAAAATTATTTGATACCTTACTTGTCAAAAATATTGAATTATAAATAACACAGAGCAAAATTAGATCTCTGGCTCTTAACAGATTTTCACTCTACAATCCCATGTACAATAATAATCAATATAGGGCAACTAAGCAATAACGTTGACTTATCTATGACCGCTTTAATATCAATTACTGTACCACCACAGTTTGTATGTTAACAAGTTTCAAGCTGTGGCAAAATGTCATTCATTCCTTCAGAGTTTTACTTTTTCATTTCAAGTAAACACCCTCCCTACCAGATTCTGTCATAGAATATACTTACTTTAAATGTTTGATGAAGTTCTGTATCAATCCAAAACAATGATAATTTAGATAAAATGTGAAACATATCAAATAATGATGAGGACATAAATGAATCCATAAAAACTTCATCATCTATCACTTTCTTTCCACAAAAGCTACGTAAGTCTTGAGCATCCTTTGGTATCTTTGAAAACACGAACACTGAATTGGATGAAGTGGGTACTGCTTTTTTCAGATGATTTTTACGTCCTTTCATTGGTGAAAAAAATTCTGGACTTTCCCATTGGAAGTCATAAATAACCTCTTTCAGGGCCTTTGACAAATTATCAGCTGGACTTGAAGTCTTAGAAGTTTTACTTTGGGGATTTTCTTTAGGAGATTGGCTTTTCATCTGTTGTTTTGATAGGATCTTCTCACATTCATTTTCAAATTCACTGAAATGTTTCAATCTAAATTCTCGTAAAGTGGATTGATTTCGAACAGCTTTGTAAGTTGATGAGTGAAAAAACTTGAAACTCCATTTCAGGGTGTCTCCTTTCTTGCCAGTATCCTCGGTGTTGAATTTATGAGACTGACATTGAAAAAAATACAAAATTCGAAAGGTGGACAAAATAATTGATTGGTGAACTTGTTTTCTTTCCGCAGCATTTGTTAGATTTAGAGTTTCAAGATCAATGAGGAATACTGTTTGATTTTTAATTTCACGTTCTCCCATTCTGATATTTTTAAAATATGTGGCAATAATTCGATTTGGAGTTGTTCAAGAAAAGTAAATAAAAACAAAAGTCGTGGCGGCCATTTTCAAGTTTCCCCCCATGGTACACTTTATTTTCTCAACTCTTTCTCAACCTAAAACGAAACAATTTCTTAATTAAAATCAGGCAAATTGCATTCGTAATTTTGC
The DNA here is from genome assembly GCF_000327385.1 of Lottia gigantea. Taxonomy (NCBI): domain Eukaryota; kingdom Metazoa; phylum Mollusca; class Gastropoda; family Lottiidae; genus Lottia; species Lottia gigantea. Next base: position 650,818 of record NW_008709979.1, on the reverse strand, counting down.
TATTAAAATAAAATTTGAACTTGTAACTTGTAGATTCATGCCATGACAAAATTTATAACAATGTCAAAGAAAAATTATGAATGGTATGAATATTTATTCGTTTACTAGGTTTCATCATCTTGTAATTGAAAAAACCAAGCACATGTCCATCAACAACTAAAACGATCAAATGAGTTAGTGTCAATTGGATCAAATAGATACTGATTAGTATTTAGTGATTAGCTTGATTGGATTTTAATCTTACTGATGAACTCAATCAACTCAGATATACTTGATCTAGCAAAATCTATTACCGAGAAGCTAGAACAGCCGTCAGATTCGGAGGTAGAATTCGAAATAAAATCTCCTACAAAAAATAAACTGAAAGTAGAGCACGTTTTTAAAACTCCTCAACTGCCGCTATCAGCAGTTCCTAAGAGCAATATTTCCCTTACATCTTTCGATACACGATTAGATAGTATGAGCAATGAAAATGAAAACGCCAGTAAAAGTGACAATGCAGAGAAAAACTCTGATAAACTATTACCTTCACAATTTTCTGCAATGAAACAGACTGAAATAAACTCAACTAATTTCATGTCATTAGAAGATATTGAAGAAGATGAAGAACTTTGGTTAATTATGGCACCAAAAGATTGTAAACTGAAGAAACAGAATGTTGAAATGGAAGGACGTCATGAATTAAAGGGTGGCAAGTTTGAAATAGAATTTTTCAGGAGTGATTCAGAGAACAATATGGTAACGCTTTTGTGTGACAATGAAAATTTAGTTTCTGGTCCTCATTTTAAAGGATGTGTACAAATATCAGAAAAACTTCAATCTTTCTCTCCAATATATCATGATATTTTGAAAAAAGAAAACCCGATACCAAGTGGGTTGAAACAAAGATATGTTCCCTTTGGAGCAGACATTGATGGTGCAAGATACAAAAAAGATAGAGATAAGCCTACTTCTTCAGCATCTGAAGGTCTTAAAAACAAAACCAATACTCTTAATACAGATATTAAATCTAATGTCATAGAGTCTTCATTCACTGATGGAAGACTATTTTCAGAGATATCAAAAGATAAAAAAGAAAAGAGCATCTTAAAAAGGAAGCACAGTGATATTCCTGCTTCAGATGTAAATAGTGTAACTGATTCTCTAGATACTGAAATTACTGGAACTTCTGAGATTTCTAAGAAAAAGAAGAAAAAGAAAAGAAAAAGTCTACATGATGATATTAATGAATAAATAATTTCTTTATTAATAAGTTGTTTTATCTAGTATGCGGGTACTTATAACAAACAATTCTAGTTCAAGTCTACCAATACAGTTTAAGATCATTACATGGAAATTTTAAATTATGTTATATATATCCTTTATGACAAAGGAAGACTTTTAAGCCAAAGAGTGCACTTTATAGTCTAGTACAGTCTTACAAGCTAATAAATGAGCTATTCCATTGTTCAGATACCAAGATGCTGATTGATGGAAGTATTAAGTAATCCAGGCCAAATTTACAGAATTTGCAGTTTCATAATAATCAATCACCTGCACCCGGCAGAGATATTTGTAACAATCAGTCTATTTCATATTTCAGAGGTAAAATAAATAGAAATTGAAAATGCAAACCAGATTTCTTGGGCAACTGGCAGCAGTGTCTATAAAGTTGAATATAGAGCATTAGCTTAACTGAACTTTCATGTTGGACTGGACTGGACTGGACTATTTAAGCTATCTAAAAAGAAAATTGACTGCTCATGGTTATGTTTTTAACAGTCCCTGGTCATAGCTAGACTATACATCCCTAATTCCGATCCTTTTGCAGCAAAACATGAGGTTGTGTTCAACCATTCAAAAATTGACTTCAACCTTTAGTCTCTATTAAAATGAAATACTGTAAACATCTCTTCTTTTCCACCTGATGAAGCCAATGAAGGTAAGTGTGATTACTGAGAAAGCAGCATTGTCAAATGGACAGTGTGGACACCTTGCTCCTCAGTTTCATACAATTATTGTGTTTGGATGAATCTAATTGGCTTGTAAATCCATTAATCAATCTGTTACATCTTGAGATAGATGTCAAATATTTAATATACAGTACAAAGAGCCCCTTGCCATATAACCAGAGTCCTATATTGGAGAGTGAACCTCCCATTTTTATGCTAACTTGTCCTCATTTTATATCCAAAACAAGTGACATGGGTCTGAGATAAGCTCCGTCTAAAATTAGTCCAACCTTTTGGTTGGTTGAAATAAACACAAAAGCTAGGATATCTACAAAAAGTATACATGTAAAAACAAAACATTTGAATATATATAAAATAGTTTTATCTCCATCAAAAATATGCAACCATTACATAAATAGTAAGAAAATAAAAGATTCTCAATTCTCCAGACATGAACAGGCACCAGTTAGTTGGCAGCTAGGAATATGTGTTGTAGGTAAATCACATTAATATCAAATTTGAAAATTATCATTGAGCTAACTATCAGTTTTGTTTGCAAATCAACCCTTTCATCAGGAATTTATTTTAGTGGAATAGGAATATAGAATTAAATATTCCCATTTAAGCTGTTATTGGAATTCTCAAAAACAAATAATCTGGAAAATTTAATTACCTGATGACAAGACAACATAATATATGTTACATAAAAACAATCTAGTTATAAACTTAAAATAATTTGATCAGAAGAATTTTTTTGTGAAACTGAGTGATGACATTTTAAATTTTGATCTGACTACAATCTAGATAATTCTATTTATAAAGGTGTTTAAATCTTGTACAATGATAGGTTTTCCCGTAAAAGGGGTCTATTGTATCATTCACTACTAAGGTACCCTTCTTTCTTTTAGTGACAATATTTAGACTTCAATAGCAACAAATAGCACATGATTATGACAAGTTGGACAATATATAATATACATGTGATGGATTATGCCTTTAGTGGATTTCAGATTTTATTTTCTATTGACAGCCTTTCAGCTAAAGATTCCTGGTGCCAATACTATACCTATGATAGGTATAGTGATAAAATGAGTTGATAGTGATTTGATTATGGAAGCCTTAGTGATCTTACATTAATACACATAATACATATAATTCAAATTGAAATATCTTATTATGTATTGTCAATAAAATTCCACCTAAATTAGTAAAATATCTACAGAAAAAAAAATACAAAATATAACAAGGACGCTTTATTTGGATCAGTATAATGGTATGTTAACCTTATAGGGATTGTAAAAGAGGTTTCTAAATTTCTATGTGTATTAGGGATACGTTTGTGATTCTTACAATTTCCATAAACTAAATTTAAAATGACAGAATTGTCAATGTTCTTTGATATTATTAGCTGCTTGTGTGATAGTTACAACATGAATGCTTAGTTAAATGGAATTGCAAGATCAACTGATATCTGAAAATTGGAATGGTGTAAATTCCATCAGTAGCCCCGAAACATCTCTTTTAAAATAGTAATAATATTAATCTCTCTATAAAGGTAACTTCAGTTCTCATTGTAAGTAGACAATACTTTGATGATAAACAGCATAAATGGCAGTTATAAGTTGTCTCTAAATGACATACAAAGGCAAGAGAACCTCCTTTAGATACAAAACGTAAATTAATGTCACAACTGTAAGTATTGGTTACATTATAAATATCCAAAAAAGAAACAATAATGACAAAAAAATGAGCAAAAAAACAGTTGTTCCTGTGGAGAATGGAATAATGATGATTATATATATGCTACCTGAGAATATGATGAAAAGGATTTATAAAAATATGTTATAAAACTATATACCAATATATAAATAAGTGACCATAATATATACTCCAGAAAAAAGATAACAATAATACTTATAAAAATATACAGTAAAGCAAGATCTATTACATTCTACACTTTTTAATATCAAGACATGGATGAGCAAAACTTCACAAAAATACAATAGTAACATAGATGAACATACCGTAACATACGCATAACATGAATACTTTGAAGTGATTGTAAAGAGATTTTCCTTTTTTTATGAGTATTGGGATGTCACAAATGTGATTCAAGAATATTTTGCAATTATTGACGTCATCAAACACTTAGTTTAAGCGCAATTGCAGGAACCACATACTTCTGACTGACAATTGGAACAATGCAAATCGATGCTATCAGTGTCCCTGACACTCTTAAAATTCAGAAAACCTCCTTACAATCCCTTAATAGCAATCTAAATGATGATAATATGAAAATCTGATACAACTGTAAAATCACAGTTGTTAGAGTTGCTTGTGCTCTTTTATCTATTTAAAATGGTATCTAGCTGTCGACCTGAGGAATCAGAGACTTTGATGTTCGATTTGAACAATTTGCTCACACTGACTGAAACAGATCTAGTGCTCCATGAATTGATTTCCAGTTGATCTGAGCCTTCCCCATTGATTCCTCCCCATTCAACTATTTAACACAGTATCTTTATGTCACCATTACAATTTTGAAAATTTGTAAACCTGTTGATTATTGTTCAGAGATGTTTCAATTTCATTCTCATATCAAATAATTTTCACTTATACTTTTATATTTCTCTTCAGGTTACTATTAATGCAGTCTAATTAAAATTAGACTCAACCTTTGTTTAGCTTTTATATTTAATATAGCCACTTCAGTTAAGGTCTAACGACTGCCCTCTTAAACATTCATCAATTAACATTTTGTGGCTATATTAAAAATAAAAGATTATAAAAAACGAATGAGTGAATGAATACAATTTTAAAACGAAATGTAGCCTGTTGTTGTCGACATGAATATGATTTAAGTATATCAAATTATACATACAATAAGTAGGGGGAATACAGGTGCAAGTGATCAATATTGTTGAACCTATCAGATAGAGGTTGATACATCCGCCATTTTTTCGCCAATCAACAGATCAATTCCACCGACATTTGCTACATGTATTCTTCCTGATTGGCTAGTGATTTAAATCGATGTGACCAGGTAAAAAATATGCTAGTCTGCCCCTAGCACCAATAAAACATAATTTGAATAATCAAAATAGTTCATAGACTTAAAAATATAGATATGTATGTATATAGAATGTATTTGATACTTTAAGTTTCATCACAGGCTAGTTTTTGTGAAAATCTTTATATTGTTTTATGAATGTAGATCCAAAAGTTGACAAGGATTTTCATAACCTGACCTGAGAAATATATATTTGTTTCTCAGTCATACGTTAATTATATACTAAATGATTCATGTTGTCATAGATGATTTTTCTCGTTTTATTTCTGTCACACCACCAAAATGAACCAGATATGTTCGATTTCCCCATTTAATTGTTCTAGGTTGCATAATTGCTTTCATGAGCATGACAATTTGAAGAAATTCTCTTAGAAACCAAACTAAAACAAAAGTCAGTTTGGAAAATGGCAGTTTGGCATTCTGTAATGAAAAGAAGGTAACATTATCATAAGAAGAAAATATGGAAAAGAGGTAAAAATCATCCATGTTAGCCTAGTCGTCAGGGTGGTACCTGAATTAAGCCCCAGCCCAGAATTTGACTTCTCTCAAAATGTACTTCAGTTCAGCAGTGATTGATTAATTTGTAGTGGCTTTCATTTTAAAATGGGACTTGGGCAGCTCAGAATCATCAGAAATGCAGTCTCTGGGCTTTAAGTTTCAAAATTTCATGGAGGAAAACCCCCAAACCGTGATGTCATGATATATTAATGCTTAATATCCACTTGGGACCAATATCGTCAGCCCATCATATCCAAATACAGGTTTTGACATGGTCTTATTGACTCGTGTGAACTAAGCTCACTACAATTCGGTTTATTGGTGTGGATATGAGATTGATGCTATTCAAATCTGACTAATCAGATTGCAATTTAGACAAAACACAAATAGATTTGCCGCCACCAGTTTGAAGAGATAAGAACACACTCTTTCCATTCATTAATTAGAATGGTTATGATTTTCTGTCAGCTTCAATACTTTACCGAAAATCTTATTCAATTCTGTATCGCCTATATTAATCAAAATATTTAGTGACACAATTTTCGTTTTGTTTACATTCGTGATCAAGGCAGCATAACAAGTGATTTGATTTGATTGGCTGAGATTCCCCAGAAAAGGCAAATTCTGATTGGATAATATTTATCTATGAATACGTAATTTCCCAGACTTGTATGACCATGGCCTTGAGGATGTAAGGCAAATGGGGGAGCAGTTTGGACACGATGCGCTCAGCCCTACCAAGTCTGGTAAGTCTGTCATGTGATACATTTCTAAAAAATGACCTGCTTTAATCTATGTATTTGAGTTTACTTGTTTTACTTTAACAGAAAAAGATCTGTTTATTTCAGCCTTGTGAATTAGAGTTATTTAAATATTAACTCACCTGTACTATTGATAATTGAATATAATCACGTATAATCCAAAGCGTAACATGACCAATAAAAAACAGATATGGGTTGAAACCAAAATAATAATGTAAAAAAAATGCTGAATAGGCACCTAATACTAAACATTCTACAGCAGGTTCAATTAACAATGTTGTAAAGGTCATCATTGTAAGTCTTAATCGTAACCATCTGTAATACAAATATAAATAACCAACAATCAATACACCAATTCTAATGTTAAAACCCAAAATCTTTTATTCAATGTATGCAATGACACCAATGAGTATGAGTATATTGTCATCACACTCTCTTCAAATCACTTAACCTTTCCGTATTAGTTATATCATTTGGCTTTATGAACATACTTTTGAACAAAAATAATTTATTAACTAACTTAAAACAGATTTGGACTAATTATTATCAATTTTTTTGTTTTTTTTTCTTATTCAATATTTGTTTTTTTTCTTTATTCAATATTTGTTTTTTTTTTCTTTATCCAATATTTGGTTTTTATTCTTTATTTAATCGTTTAATTTTTCTTTATCCAATATTTGTTTAATTTTTCTTTATTTAATCATCTAATTTTTCTTTATTCAAAATTTGTTGGTTTTTTTCTTTATTCAATATTTATTGTTTTTTTTTCTTTATTCAATATTTGTTTTTTTTCTTTATTCAATATTTGTTTTTTTTTTCTTTATTCAATATTTGGTTTTTATTCTTTATTCAATCGTTTAATTTTTCTTTATCCAATATTTGTTTAATTTTTCTTTATTTAATCATCTAATTTTTCTTTATTCAAAATTTGTTGGTTTTTTTCTTTATTCAATATTTATTGTTTTTTTTTCTTTATTCAATATTTGTTTTTTTCCTTATTCAACATTTGTTTTTTTTTTCTTTATCCAATATTTCTTTAATTTTTCTTTATTTAATCATTTAATTTTTCTTCATTCAGAATTTGTTGTTTTTTTTCTTCATTCAATATTTTTTCTTTTCTTTATTCAATATTTGTTTTTTTTCCTTTATTCAGTATTTGTTTTTTTTTTCTTTATTCAATATTTAGTGTTTTTTTCTTTATTCAATATGTTTTTTTCCTTATTCAACATTTGTTTTTTTTTCTTTATCTAATCGTTTAATTTTTCTTTATTCAGAATTTGTTGGTTTTTTCTTTATCCAATATTTGCATTTAATTCTTTATATAATCGTTTAATTTTTTTTCCTTATTCAATATTTGTTTTTTTTCTTTATTCAGAATTTGTTCTTTTTTCTCTTTATTCAATATTGATTGTTTTTTTTCTTTATTCAATATTTGTTTTTTTTTCTCTATATTCAATATTATATTTTTCACCCAATAGTGTGTTGACAATAGTCTACCTACCTTATGATTCTATCAGAAAACTTAGAAATAGTCGGATTAGCAACATTTTGTTGAGCAGGATATGCTGATACTATTAGATGATAACCACTGAAATTATACAACATTTATACACATGTTCATTCAAACTTATCATTGTATTTTCATTATTCTTTTTCGTCTTCTTTAAATTGATCAAAAGTCATTTTATAAAAATTCTCACAATCAATACCATTCTGTTCCAAAGTGTGGCAAATTTTTGGATCAATTTTTTTTTTCTTTTCTGAATTTAAAAGATGTCTTTCATCTTATTTAATATTAACAAGAACTCATTGTATGCTTGCCACTTATATTGATAATATTTCGATATTTGAAAGATTTTTAAAGAATAATCAAGAACAATATATTGGACTGTATTTAATCTAATCAAATGCCTAAAAGAATTGTCAAAAAAATTAGCAAATATCCAAAGTGGCAAAATAACATGCCAGTAAGGACAAGGCATTACTAAATAAGACATGTATAGATATTTCTATTCATATTTTCAATACATTTATAGATAAAAAATTCTTACGCTTGAAAAACTTTCGATGTTAAAAAGAAATCTTCAGCCAAATATTGACCAAAATATTCCAAGCCATTGATTTCATCCACTATGGACTTTCTAAATGTATATGACATGCCAGTGGCACAAAGCAATCCCAAAGCATTAATAGACAGATAATATCTTGAGACAACACAGCCAAAATATACCTAAATAATATAAATAATAAACACAAATAAATAAAGCACAATAACAAACACACATAAAATCATAGCACAGCCATTACTCATTAAAATATTTTAAGTAAAACACATAATACAACAAAAAGGAAAAAAAATGGTAATTAGTTATAAATTATTTCTTTTCTTGCTTGGAACAAAAAACAACATCTGATAAAAGATAAATGTAAATAACTGTCAATAATTTAACTGCTTTTGTGATTGTTGTTTTGTTGTTTTTAGTTTCTTTTGTATTATATGTTGTGTTCCTTTGTTTGAAGGTTAAAATTGTAAAAACAGGCCTAATTTTTACCCTAAGAAATATTATATTTATTATTCTTCCATGGGTGATCATTAACTTGGTTTCTACTTTTGTAATGGACAATGATCCATGGCCTACATGTATATAATTTCATACCCATTTTAAAGTGACAGGTTTGATATCCATTTTACGAATCATACCTTTTTATCTAAGTTAATCAGTAACAGTGTTCATATCTCACTGTCACAATTTGAGCCTTTAAATCCAGAATTATCCATGTTTGAAAGTTAAAATGATTCTCGTAGATGACATAAAGAATAACATGTTTTTTAGCTTCTGTTTTAATATTTATAAAAAGGACATGTAGAAAATTACTAGAAATAGAAAGTGAAATTTTTGAAAGGATTTTGCTTTTTTTGTACATTTCTAGTACTTTTGAAGCCTAATTTACATATATTCAAGACCCAAATCAACCCCCAATATGGCAAACCTGTTGTTCCTTAAAGAAATTTAGAAATAAAAACAGAAGCAATAAAAAAAAATCCATACACAACTTTGTATTGACTTGATATTAATCTTTGTTTTACTGCATATAGATAAAAAACAATCAAAAATAGATGCAGAAAACTAAATTATCTACAACATTTATTTTGCAAAAACTCTTTATCAAACTCAATCAAAAATAAAGAGACAAAGTCAAACATACTTTTTCTAGCATTCCAGCTAAACCAGGCTGATCTGTTACAAATGGCAATTGATGAACTAAGCCAACCTTTGGATCGGCTAATTTTTCCACCATATCTAGTAGAATTTCTGTGGATGCCATAATTCTACTGGTACTTATCCAGATATATCCATAGCTAGCTGCATTATAAGCTGGTAAAATATTATTTACCATTGGATTAACTATACCATCACATCCACCTTAAATACAATCACTTCCAATCAGATTACAATTTTGTTTCTGTTTTTTCTGATATTTATCGTCTCTATTGCAATCTTACAAAGTTATTAAATTGAGGTCAAAGTTATTAAATTGAGGTCAAAGTTATTAAATTGAGGTCAAAATGATTCATTCCGTATTTTTTCTGTTGGCTAAATGACTTTTAGCTTTTAAGCTATTCAATCAAATACACACATACAATCAACATTGGACTGGCTATACATAAGTTAAAAATTAAGTTCAACACCAATGGTGGTTTTCCCTTTAGTTTTTAACAAGATCTGATCTGGTTGAATATATCAGTTACCAAAAATTTCAATTATAATTTCCACAGATCATTGATGGCACATGTAGCAATCACAATCAAAAACATAAACCAATTAGATGTTTAATTCTAAGACTTTGCCTGACAGTAGATCAGAAACCACAAGTTTGTCTCTGTCAGCTAAAAGTCTAATTGAATCATGCTGTATTTGTTACCTCTATGGGAAGTTTCCTTCTAGGAAGTTGTATTTACCACGATTCTTTTAGGGGTACATTTGAAAATTTATTATGGAGAGTATGTGCTCTGGAGAGAAATATACTTTATTTGGATAAAATTTACATAACACATGTTCATTTAGAATTCAGATTGGTTGTTGAACATTGATAAATCACAACTCGTCATATTGTGTCATAAGTCGTGAATTCAATATAATTTTAGCTACGAGGGTTATCCAGTAGAAAACATGACTTCAGAGTATAATTCAAAGCAACAAGTGCTATTTACTATCTTGGAAGTCATATTTTCCATATTTTCCAGAGATAACATATATATACATGTCTGCCTTAAATTTAAAAAGATACAAACCAAAGAATAATCTTGTTGATACATGAGGATAACATTCTCTCAACTCATTAACCAATGTAACAGCAGGATCATTTTCATCATGAAAACAAAATAATAACTCAAACTGAAACAAAAATGAAAATTCTGTTCTGTCAAAATAGAAATGTAAACGTAGGTAATAATGAATATCTAAAAATCAAAATAGAGTAGCTATAGTTCAACAGGCAAGGGGTATATAGTAGTGCTGGGTATCGTCAATCATGTCACGATAAGATACATATCGTGATACAAGGGTAATGGGATAAAAATTAACATGTTATCTTTACTTTATAACGGTGATATTTGGTAATATAGTGGATAGAAGTGGTTAGCGTCCACTGTTTGTTATATGATAAAACAACTTATAAAAATCAGCACTTTTTATGGAATTAAAGGTATTTCCAAGTATCGATACCGGGCGTTGCGATATGATACGCATATCGTGGCATGTCGTATCACGATACATCAATTCACGGATATATCGTGCCAACACTAGTATATAGTCAAGTGAAGTTCAGAAGACTAAGCCATAAGGGGCAGTTCAATCTTTTAACAAAGTTTAGAAAGTTAGGCAGCCTAATGAAATTAATGGAAAACTATAGACCAAAGTCCTGAGAGATATGTCGCTAAACTTATCTGAATTATTGCTGGTAAGTTTCAAAACAATGTAAACCTTTATAACTCACTATGTTTTGTGTTGGAAAACTTATGTCCATATTTAAGTAAACAAACCACATTTAATTACCATAGTACTTATTGAGGCATGGAAGAACTTGTCATTAAGCATAATTTTACAATGCTTTTAATAATGAATTTATTACTTACTGCCCCTTAAGGTATCTTACCAACAAGACAAACTGACCTTATTAATGTCTATGATAAAGAAAATATATAATAAGACTTAGGCCTACATACCTTTGGATAATCAAGTTGAAAATGGCTTTCTAAATTAATCCGTAATAAAGGATCTGTACCTAATAGTGGTTTAATGACTGACACTCCTTGGTTACCATTTGGGTTACCATTGTACAATATGTTTGGACGGAAAGCTGATTTTTTGTGCAGTTTACATTTTCTGTCAAAAAAAAACACATATATTGTCATAAAAGTCTCTGTAATTGACTGAGTCTACAGTAGCTATTGAATCTGACATCCGTTTTGGTGATATGAAATATCAATTTAAAAAATCAGTTTTTGACAATATTTTCAAATTTGATTCTTTGCTTGAAAAATTGATAAATATAATATTTGGGATAAAAATTTTAAATATAAACTGACAAAACTTACGGGGGTTGCCAATTTGTTTTGGATGTAAACAAGTTGTTTGAGACTTGTAGATGGAATATGCTTAATTGTTGTTACAGACAGATATTGTCCAAGCGTCAAGGACTAGCATTTACTGCGAGGCAAGTCATGTTTTTGGTCCTGTTATTAACTATCCTAAAAATCCACTTTTCAATAATAGATTCACATCTTTTTAATTTTGGCTCTTCAGATATACTTTTGAACTTCAAAGGATAATTTGAAAATTCATTTAGTTACATATCATGACCTTCATCAAAATTTTACCAATGAATCTATTCTATATAAATGGAATTGGATACACTCAATTTCAGCTGTATAGATTAATCAAGGGAAGCGACAAGTCAAATTTAAAAGGGTACTAACTATAATAATTAAGCACATTTTTGAACAATGATATTCCTTGACAAATGTCTTTATCCATCAATGATTTCAAGAAATACTTACGCGTAAACAAGTGAAAGAAATATCATAAAAGTACTCAAACAATAGAGTACCAATGCCAGGATCCCAAATATCAAAGTGATGTTTGACCATGTCTGTGGTTCAAAATATATCATACTGTAATCTCTAAAAATAAACAATGTATTCCTAGTTTTATAAACAGGTAAAGCAAATAATATCAATAACACTGAGTTCTTCATCTTCCTTGTAATGTCTTATCAATATCAGAATTTTAAACAGCTATATTCATTACTCAGCAATACTGCTGCTTCTATGTTCGGATAGGAACAGGGTCACTTTGAAATAAACAGTCAAACTTATTTCCCAATATTGATAATAATTAGGCCTACTATATCAAATATATACTTATATAAAAACAAAAGAGCGTGCAGGCTGAAACAAATAAAAATCAATATATTTTTGTGATTTTTTAATTGTTGCAAAACATATAAAACATTGTACCATACAACTATAATTATGCAAATAACTCCTTTCAAGTACTTGTTGGTTCTTATGTGCTATAGTGGTCTAATTAATGACTTTATAAAAGTGATACTATGTCTTAGAATGAACATAAAATTTAAGAATTTTAAACTTGGCCAATAAGAGCATATATTCATCAGTAGATATACCTGGTGTCATAAATAACATAACAGGATCCTTATATAATCCAATAAATCCAAAAAACTTAGTAATTATCCATAAATATGCTAATAACTATTGAAAAACGCTTAGTATCAAGATTTTTCAATTTTCCAGATTTTACAGGGATTTTGTTGTAATTTTATGACACCAGGTAAGTTCACTGATGAATATATACTCATATTGATCATTCTTGAGAATTTTATGTTCATTCTTTATTACAGCTTCCCAAAGGCCAAATCATTTTTCAGAATGAAAACCTTAACATGTGTTGTGTCCGTGTGTACTGTATTATATGTATACTGTAGTAAATGAAAGCCTAAAATCAAATAAACAATTTAAAAGCAACTGCAACAGAAAGTGATCAGTTCCCTGCAACAGAAAGTGATCAGTTCCCTGCAACAGAAAGTGATCAGTTCCCTGCAACAGAAAGTGATCAGTTCCCTGCAACAGAAAGTGATCAGTTCCCTGCAACAGAAAGTGATCAGTTCCCTGCAACAGAAAGTGATCAGTTCCGGTCGATATCAATTTCAGAACATTTTTCATTGAAAAAGTGTCACTACTGGTACCATGTAGCTAGTATTGAGCTGTACCCTGTAATAGAGTTAATGTTCAGAATAAATTGATGAATGTATTCTATTTTTACTTGTCTTTTTTTGCCCAGTATAGGCTTTTGGTTTGAATAAACTGGCATCCAAAACTTTATAACATGAAGGTGTATTATTTTTTGATTACTGTACTGACTTCAATTACCTCTAATAACTCATACACCCACTACTCTCTCAATTAAACATTTTCAGACAATAATTGTTTATATTGACAGATGGTTTTTAGACAAGTTATATTCATTGTTTCATATTGATCCTTGATAGTTGTACATGCATTGCAAGTTCATTAATGTCATTTGCAAAGACAACAACAACTGAAATAGACATTTTGTGCCAAAATATTCAACAACAGTCTTAGGAAGACAAAAATGTGTATTTTTATACACAATCTATGTGTATGATCAATGACATGATGGAGACAATTTGGACCAAATTTCAAAGTTGGTCTAAGTTGGTGCAAGTCTGAAAACAGTGGTCTGAGATGTCCTTCAACAGACAAGTCCGCCATCTGTTGGACCAATTGGAGGAATTTCTTAGCTACTAAGCTAATCAGTAATGGTTTTCACAGCTCACTGTGAATCCAAATCCATGTGTGTCCAGAAATATCAGCGTAAAGACATATAAGCTTATAGAGTGCATACTACAGAGATATGATGGTATTAACAGGGGTTATAGTTAACTTGGCACCTAATCAAATTGGCCACAGATTCGGTCACAAAATGGCCCCTCAAATTTGGATAAAAAGGTTGACTATAACCCCTGTCTACTATAAACAGTAACTGCAAATCTATCAGTATCAGGTATATTTTGTAGTTGGCATTTCATTTCATACAATGCCAATGGCAAAACTTGATTCAATATACATCCGAGATAGTTTTACCGCCTACCAGTGTTAGATGGTGATAAGAACATAGTGACCGGCGTTACTACTGTGAACAATCCTAACCTTTATCATTACTTTTATATATAATCTTACTTCTTCCTGAGTTGGTGATACTGATATTATAGACATAGGCCATAGCCTTCATAGCTATTGGCCAAGTGATACTGATGATAATGATAGCCTGTTCTTAAAATCTCAGAGTTAGCCTAGACAACGTCGTCGCTGCCACTGACAGCTGAGTGAGTGACAAATTGGCATTAGCAACTTACATTTATTGCTGCGTTTTCATCGACACAAGTCACGGACCACTTATCGGTTACTTAATACTAACCACAAATCGTTACATTCTCCTACTACAAACTTTTCATTGCGTTTGAACAAGAATAGGCCTATCGTCAGAACTCAGACGTCTTAGGCCAGTCGAAGTGTTGGCAATGTCTTGTAGAGCTACCTGTGTTAGGGGGTCAAATATTTCATGAAGGTGAAGGTCGTTATGAGAAGGGTATCATCTTATTTTAGGATTCAGATTTGCGCTCGCAATATCAGTTTAGAACACCAAGAGAAATATGCCATTTTGAAGAAAGAAATATATAAGACTGTCATAATAAGAATCTTGAAATACAAATTTTAAAGTTTTTAGTTTTGAAGCAAACTTTGTTGTAACTTGTGGTTTCCTTTCTTAAATTTGGCATATCCAAAATGCTGTTATTCCATTGGTTGATTTAATTACACGTGGAAATGCTAAAACGAAAGTCGTGTTTCGTTTGTTTACTAGTGCAGATCCTTTCACAAGTCCCTCCAAGATTCATTATTCATGCTTCCAGACGTCTATATATCTGGAATCCTCATGGAAACTGGATTCCTATGAAAAGCATTCATATTTTCAAGTAACTTGTGGAAACCGGAAAGCGACATCATTTTAGAAATGAAGAAAACACTTTTATTTCCATTCTGGTTGATGGTTAACTTTTTAAACTATTACAGACCAAAGATGTCAATGTCTAATGCCTTAGTGGTGCTTGTGGTATTCTGTATGCTTTTAGAATTATTACCAAATGTTGAAGGAAAGAAAAAATTCCCAAAGTGCTCAGTGTGTAAAACTATTACTGACGATTTTAAAACAGGTTTAGATAAAACTGTCAAATCAAATTATGGTGGAGGCAATACCAACTGGGAGGAAAAAGCTTTAGGATCATATGCAAAAAGTGAAATAAGACTAGTTGAGGTGATGGAATTCTTGTGTAAAGGAGGAGATAAAGAGTGTCATCATTTATTAGAGGAACATGAAGAACTTGTTGAAAAATATTGGTTTGAAGAATTTGGAAAAAAAGACAATTTGGATATTTATAAATGGCTGTGTATTGAGCAAATCAAAGCATGTTGTCCTGAGAATACTTATGGTCCAAACTGTATACCTTGTACTGGTGGAGCTCAGAGACCTTGTTCTGGAAATGGTAATTGCGATGGTAATGGAACTCGAAAAGGAAAAGGAACCTGTAGTTGTTATCATGGTTATAAAGGAGATTTGTGTGATGATTGCTCTGATGATCATTTTGAAGAATCTAGGAACACAACTCATGTAGTCTGTCAGAAATGTGACCAATCGTGTAAATCAGGATGTTATCAAGCTGGTCCTACAGGATGTGAAGAATGTAATACTGGATATGAGTTAATAGATGAAACATGTACTGATATAAATGAATGTACATCTACAACTAAACAATCAGACAATTTAAGTGTATGTGAAGAAGGGAAAGAATGTGTCAATAATGAAGGATCTTTCACTTGTATAGACATTCCTAAAGAGACAGAAACTGAGGATGAAAATGTGAGTCCAGATGATGAAAATACAGAAAGTGATGATATTCAAAATGACGATGAAAGTCAAGATGAAAATAAAAATGATATATTAGATAATATTAAAGATGAATTATGAAATAAAACTCTCTAGGATAATTATATATTAATCTAAATTTGTAAATTATTGTTGTTAATGTCAGTGCATGCAGATACAGTCAAAAATATTTGTTAAAAATATCATTCAGATTTAAAAATTTAAAAACTACTTGTGTTAAGTTACTGTTGTTGTTTACATGATAAAAAGAGTTGAGCAAATGACACTAAACTGCTCTAATAGAAATGCATGGGTTGCAAGTTTGCTCTTTCGATCTATCCAAACAGAATGCTGAATCAACAAAATCTTCAAGAGTACAAATTTTGCATTATTTCATTGTAAAAAATGCATAAAATATAGGATTTAAGCCCTAGATGTTCAAAACATTTTCCCCTTACCCTCCCTAGAAAGGATTGACAAAAATTTGGCAATGATTCCTCCCAATCCAGAATTCAGTCTCTGCCAGTGGACAACATCTTATAAATATTTGGCTTACTGCCCCTTTAACTATTGAAGGTCCAGCAACATGGTTAAAGGGACAGGTTCGCCATCTGTTTGACCAATGGCACCATAGTCTCAGTCACAGGAAATATTTAGAGAAGTTAATCAGTAATAGTGTTCACAGCTCACCAGCCTTCAATTCCATGTGTGTTCAGAATGACCCACCATATAATAGAAAGACATAGAGGTATTTTTTTTAGGAATTATGCTATTTTTAGTACTTGTGAAGACTTTTTACATATGATATGACCTACAAATTTATTCATTTAATTAAAAATCATTTATGTGCAAATTTACTTCAACTTTAATAACTAATCAAAATTATTGATTAATTGTGACACATAGCTCATTAATATACATCAGTACACAGTAGTAGGAGTAGTAGTAGTAGCAGTAGAAATGAAATGGAGTTTTACGTCGTACTTTCCTGTACCATGTGGGCTAATGAAGACAGGCAATGCCATGCAGGATACAATGAGGGAAAGTTTGCTCTGTCGAGGGATCTCTAACGTGCACAGCCTTGGTTTATTGTCCCATCTGAACGACTAGACCTGCAGTGGAGTGACTGAGTCGAGTTAGTGGGAAAGACAGATTCAAGTTAGTGGAGAGACAGAGTCAAGTTCCTGGAGAGACAGAGCCAAGTTAGTAGAGAGACAAAGTTGAGTTTGTGTCAAATATTTCTAAAATGTTATAATGAGCATTCAATTATTTAGGTTATGTGTTACCATTCCTTCTACCTTCTACAACTTTTACCTGTAGCCTATCCATACCCTATCTGTATTGTCAGCTGCAAACAAAATTGACAAAACTTTTCTAAACAAAATCATTTAACTTGATTTGCCAGATAGTTATGCCTATTAACAAGTTATTTTTTTTTTTATTTATGAATGAAATAGAATTTTCAGTGAATACTGAAATCACATTTTTACCCGCCTATCTAATAAAGCTTAGTCCATCCATGATAATCTGTTTTAAATTTGCAGCAATGTCAATAATTTTAGGTGAAATTTAGCAAGAGGTAGAAGTTGTCTACCATCTAATCTGAAATTACTTAATAAGAACAATTTTTAAAAGAAATAGCTGATAGAAGAAGATTTTGAGATCATATTACATAATATTGTATATAAATATACATGTGTAACACTCAAGTATAGACCACTAACAATATTATGGTGTTTTCAACCCTAGTTTGAAAGATCTTAGGCCCTATTATGAAAACTAATGCAGCAAATGCAGATTTGCATTAAAGATCTTATCCACTAGACTGAAGGCGCACAATTGTACCATTTACCCTATTTTCTTCATTCATCATGAGCCGACATACTTTTAACCAATCAGATTACAGTAATTACACACTGCGATGTGAGAAAATATGGCCGACATGGCCAGTCGACAGGCTAGCTTCGAAGGAGGCTCTCATGTCGAAAGTACAGAGGAGGGAGAGACACCAATTGACGAAAAGGGATTTCCTGAAGAAAGACTCGACCTCACGGCACCAGTGGAAGCGCTGTAAGTTATATCATCGTGATAATTTTGAGAATGCATTGTTGATGAAAAGTTTGGACTTTTTCCAAATTTGATTCATTCAGTTTGAGAGTCGAGGCTCTAAAGGGGAGGGTCGATCATTTACGCCTAGATTTGAGAACCTTGGCTCTATGACTATGGTAAACGTGAAGTTACATTCCTCTTATAATAGAGCATAAACCACAAATATGCATACTTATACAGAGCATGTCTGTATCAAAAGTAAAGGATTCAGTCAATGTAAACACTGGGTCACTGGCCTAAAAGTTAGTGATACAGTATTATTTAACAATATAAAATAAAGGTTTGCCTGTCATTTAATCAGCAGAGGCCCATCCCAGGCCTGGAGGATAGGCCAGTTTATTAAATTGCATTTTGAAATTGTATAGTTTGTCGATTTGCCTATGAATTACAGGGGAATAAGCCTAAGCTTAGTCAAGCTTAGTTACAAGTTTACAAAACAATATTATTAGCAATAATTTGAGGTCTGGGACTGGGGATCCATTTCAGGTTTGAAAGTTGATGCAGAACAAAGCTTTTATTTTATATGTACCGTACCATATACCTTACCTAAAAGGCCACAAGTCCCAAAAATATTTTAATATTTTATTGTGTTGAAAATGGACAAATTCCATATTAATCACTGCATAAAATCACAAGAATCTGAAGTTTCATTAAGAATTCTGAAATGCCTATAGACATACAGCATATTGCAGTAAGCTTATATCATATTGATTAAACTTCAAATGCCTATGAAGAATATGCAGCTTCATAGGTTGAAATTATTGACTAGATTTGTGAAATTTAATTTTTGTTTTAAAACCCTCTTTAAAAAAAATGTGTTCAGATTTGACCGAAAAGTGAGATTTTCAATTGCTTTTTAAAAGGTATTAATAAAACAAATGTGAAAAAAATACATTTCCTATTAGTATCTTTGAAAGGAAGGGGTATAAAAGAGTAAGGAAATGTCAAATAATACATGAATGGATGTAGAAAGTAGGTCATTAAGTTGTTCATTCATAGATATTGACCAGTACATGACCTCTATTGACCACAATAATCTGTGAATGAACTTTGTGTAGCCATAGGGTATAAAAAGCTTAATGTGTGAATGAATGAGTAGCCAGTCTCTAATATCTGCCAATTATAATTTATGTGGTAAACATTGACATCTTACAAAATACTAGTCTCAATTTCTACATAAAATTTGGTAATACTGGTATTTCTTTTTCATATATTTATCTGATAAAGCTTCTACAACTTTTTGAAGCTTATTAGCTTGGATTTGTTTCATAAAGCAATGAATATACTTAAAGATTGTCAGACTTATTTTTGAGGGAAGTTTAAATTGATTGATTCCTTGAAAAAATAAACCTGCAAGCTTGACAAATACACTACACCTACATAAATATTTTCCAAAAAATAGGGAATCCTCAGAGAGTGTGAGATGAGAAGTGCATGCGATTGCAATTTACAGTAACTGGTACCGGTAATTATTAATGTGAAGATGGGTGATATATTTTGATTATAGGTGGTATCATGGTAAATTAAATAGAAATACTGCTGAACAACGACTATTAACCAGTAATCAAGAGGGCAGTTATTTAATAAGAGAAAGTGAAAGTAAACCAGGATCATTTGTTATATCATATTTAGGAACAGATTCATCTATAACACATTTTAGGTATGAGTTCTCTTTCAGCTTGTTTATTTTATTCTAAAAATTACAATGTGAAATAGAATACTGTTATTTGATTTAAAAACATAGCTTCAAAGTTTGCTCGTTAAAAATAAAATTTACCCAGTTGTCATTTTCAGATCATACCAAAAGGGCAGATATTATCTGATAGATCAAATATAGAAGCAAATATATATCTCTTTTAGATGACAATTTTTTCTTACAGAATAACTGCTCTTTGTGGTGAATATTATATTGGTGGTAGAACGTTTGATTCTCTATCTGATTTGATTGGTTATTATACAACCTATTCATGTCTTATCAAAGGGGAAGCACTCAAACATCCTATACCCCCACCACAGGTAGGTCCTTTCAATAATCTAAAAGAAATTCAAAGATTTCTCCTTTCTTTCAATCATTGATGTTACATAGATAATGAAATATAAAATTTGTTCTGCTGTATTGTAAAATTAAAAAAATTGTACCTCTTAGAATGAGAATAAAAGTCAATTCTCAAACTTAGCCAATAACAGTATAGATCTTTATATGATGATACAATTATTGAGGGATTCAATTCTATTTTCATTTTAAGAGGCAGTCCTAGAAATTATTGAATGGATAAAAGGCATGTTGATGTTTTATAAGTTTCCAAAATTTTCAGTGATAATTAATTAAAATTGATAATATTGTAGCCCGTAGATGATAATAGAAGAAGAGTCATGGCTATATTATCTTATAATGTCTGTATGCCTGATACAGATCAAATCAGGTAACATTCTCTATTTCATTCTAGAGGGTAATATAATACATCTAGACATCTAGTCCTGAAATATCTATATCTGTCGAAAACCACATAAAATTTTGTTCAACGAATTATTTCTTGAAAATTTTATAAGAATATGAAATGGTTTTGCTGTGCAATTATAATAGATAATTGTTAATTAGTATATCTTACCAGGGTAACATGAAGAAAAGATTATTTCGTTTTGGTTATTTATTTACAAGTTAACATTATTGTTTCACATTATTTCTATAGTTTTGAGAAGGGAGAGATATTTATAGTAAATAATGAATTGAAAGAAGGGTGGATGTGGGTAACATCTAGAAATAACCAAAGTGGTATAATACCTGCAGCTTTAGTTGAAAACCTGGTAAGTCATAAGGCTTTAATGATATTTTTAATCAACACAGTATGATACCTAAACAATAACAAAGATTCTCACTTTTAGAATAGTACTCAATACATCAATTGTAGAGCAATATAGAAATATTTAAACAAACCTACAAAATCGTGTTGTTTTTCACGCTATGCTATACCTATATTAGTATATGATATACATTATAATTTATTCCAAGAGATCTGAACAAACTTCCTTCTTCAATCTTAATTAATTTAATTAATCCTGATTTTATGATGCTTTAACTTGACTTCTATACCAGCATATATATGTATTTGGCTAGATTTTTGAGTAGAACTGCTTGAATGTGTTTTACATATATGTTGATTAATGTAGGATAGCTGTATAGATCCTGTAGAACCACTACCCTATTATCATGGTAACATAACGAAAGAAATGGCAGTACAAAGATTACAACATGGTAGGAACACAGCTTTAATTTTATATTATTCACATGAAATCACATTGTTATTTTTACCTGTACTCGTAGTTATTTAGTCAGACCTATTGATAATTCGTATTGTTATTTTCAGCTAGTACTGGTAGTTATTTGATCAGACCTATTGATAATTCATATTGTTATTTTCAGCTAGTACTGGTAGTTATTTAGTCAGACCTATTGATTATTTGTGGGACTTTGCTTTCAGCAAAGTCCCAGTTTGTTATCGAAATGTCAATTCTTTTTTTTTTTTTTTTTTTTTTCGATTTTTACACACCTTACTGAGCTTAGACTACAATAGTTGCAGCAACCATTCAACATTCACGAACCTTAGATATAGGCGACGATGTGCATAAATATATTTTGGATCTTTTTTGCAAAACCGGAAGTGCCACAGTTCAATATATGGAAGAATAGATAATCGGCTCTAGAAGTCGTATTTTTCGGTCGATTTTCTTTGGGTTTGCATTTTTGGAATCTACTGTTAAAATCTGAAAGAATAGCAGTTTCAAAATTTCAAAATTCGAAAATTTGTCGCAGACATTTTTTTTGCCAAATTTTGCATTTTTTTCATTTTTTTTGCTTTTTGTCTGATTAATCTGAAAAAAATTGAGCAAAGACAGTTTAAGAATGTAAACAAAATGATACAGTCAAATTTTCAATTTCACTTCTGGTTTAAACAGGAAAACGATGTTCACTTCCGGTTGAATATCTTCCGGTGTAATTTGTATAGGACAAAAATTTTTATGCTGATAGGTAGACAAAGTTATGACAAAAAAACGAAGAAAAAAAAATCCGGAACAGACG
This sequence comes from Lottia gigantea, assembly GCF_000327385.1. Taxonomy (NCBI): domain Eukaryota; kingdom Metazoa; phylum Mollusca; class Gastropoda; family Lottiidae; genus Lottia; species Lottia gigantea. Next base: position 628,346 of record NW_008709979.1, on the reverse strand, counting down.
TCAAACTTTGGCCGCCATTTTGATTTTTCTGAAATGATTCGATTTTTATTCAGACATAATGGCTCATCCGATTTAAATGATTTTGGTGTCAAATGAAAACATGACATTAGGAAGCCGTTTTTCGATTCTCAATTTTGCTTTCTTGCAACATCCGGTTGAATTTTTTCAAAGTTTGAAGGGTCATATCTCGTGATCGTGAACTTTGATGACCTTGACCTTCATAAGGTCAAAGGTCATTGACCTTAGCTATCAGTTAATACTTTGACATTTGACCTCCGACATGTACTTCCGGTTTTATAGCTGTCCGAAACAGCCAAATTCGCAGCTTTGGACTGCTCTAGCACGTGACCTATTTAACCTAGAGGGTTAATTTTTTCGGATTCTTAATGTGCTTTTCATGCTCTTTCAAATGATTTATAACAATCGTTTTTTAAAGCAAAATTGAAATTCGTGAATTTTTCAAATTTGAGTTTTTTTTTACAATATTTCTGTTTTTTTGAGCTTGGTGTGTATATATCTTATGACCTATTTTATGTAAAACATTGAAACTTGGAACACAACAAGAATATAATATAAATTAACCTATGACAAAAAAGTTGAGGTGGGCGTTGCACATCCGGGTTGAATTACTAATTGTTTACATTTTGAGAAAGGGGCATAACTCGCATAGGATACATTTGTTCAAAAAGGAACTTTGCACACAATTACCTCATTATTTTGGCCAGTTTGTGTTAATAGGTCAATTGTTTCAGCTTTATAGTTTCAAAAAAGGAACGGGTTTTGAAATTTCCATATTTTCAATTTTCTATTTTGACCTTTATTGACTCTTGTTGACCTATATCTTTTGACCTGTATGATGTAGAAGCTTTAAATTTGGAACACAACTTAACATTCAGAATATCAATTAACCTATGCAAAAGAAATTGAGGTGGGCCTAGCACATCCGGGTTAAATTACTCATTATTGACAATTTTGGCAAGGGACATAACTCACAACGTATACATTTGTTCAAAATGGAACTTTGCATACAATTACTTCATACGTTGAGCCACGTTGTCTTGGAAGTTCGATTGTTTCAGCTTTATAGTATAAAAAAAGGAACAGCTTTTGAAAATTAAAAATTTTCAATTTTTGACCTTGACCTTTTTTGACCCTAATTTTTGTAGGATTAAAGGTCATTCACATTGGCTATCTATTTATACTTTTATATTTGCTATCCTATCTCAAATTCCGGTTTTATAGCCGTATATATTTAAAAATTTTGATGACTTTTATCTCGTAACCTTGACCTTTGTTGACCGTCTCCCTTTCAATGTCAAATGTCATTGACCTTGGCTATCTTCTGATACTTTCATTTGTGCGGTCTGTCTACTTCCGTTATAACAATCTTCCAAAGAATTCTTCTCAACTTTAGACTGCTCTTGCGCGTGATGTAATTATCGTAGAAGGTTGATTTTTTCAGAGTCTTTTGCAATTTGCTACATTTGCAAAGTCCCACTCTGTGCCATGTGTGGCTCTAGTCATATTGTTATTTTCAGCTGGTACTGGTATTTATTTAGTCAGACCTATTGGTTATTCATATTGTTATTTTCAGCTGGTACTGGTAGTTATTTAGTCAGACCTATTGATAATTCATATTGTTATTTTTACCTATACTGGTAGTTATTTAGTCAGACCTATTGATAATTCATATTGTTATTTTTACCTATACTGGTAGTTATTTAGTCAAACCTATTGATAATTCATATTGTTATTTTTACCTATACTGGTAGTTATTTAGTCAAACCTATTGATAATTCATATTGTTATTTTTACCTATACTGGTAGTTATTTAGTCAGACCTATTGATAATTCATATTGTTATTTTTACCTATACTGGTAGTTATTTAGTCAGACCTATTGATAATTCATATTGTTATTTTTACCTATACTGGTAGTTATTTAGTCAAACCTATTGATAATTCATATTGTTATTTTTACCTATACTGGTAGTTATTTAGTCAAACCTATTGATAATTCGTATTGTTATTTTCAGCTGGTACTGGTAGTTATTTAGTCAGACCTATTGGTTATTCATATTGTTATTTTCAGCTGGTACTGGTAGTTATTTAGTCAAACCTATTGATAATTCATATTGTTATTTTTACCTATACTGGTAGTTATTTAGTCAGACCTATTGATTATTCATATTGTTATTTTTACCTGTACTGGTAGTTATGTATTCAGACCTATTGATTATTCATATTGTTATTTTCAACTGGTACAGGTAGTTATTTAGTCAGACCTATTGATTATTCATATTGTTATTTTCAGCTGGTACTGGTAGTTATTTAGTCAGACCTATTGATAATTCATATTGTTATTTTCAGCTGGTACTGGTAGTTATTTAGTCAGACCTATTGGTTATTCATATTGTTATTTTCAGCTGGTACTGGTATTTATTTAGTCAGACCTATTGGTTATTCATATTGTTATTTTCAGCTGGTACTGGTAGTTATTTAGTTCGACCTAGTGATAATTCACCTGGAGATTATGTGTTATTTTTTCTCTGTGATAAGGAAGTAAAACGATTTCGAATTGAGAAGAGAGATGGTTTATTACATTTAGGTGGAAGATATTTTCAAAGGTAAGATATGTGAGGTTTTCGATGTATTTTTTCCAGTCATTTTGTGATTCAAGTTGCTTTCTTTTATGTTAAAGATTTTAAAACTGTTGACAAGAGATCTCTCTTTCTCAGTTGTTAATGAAATGACAATGTGTACTATGGGGTGGGTGTTATTAAATTGTATTGGTTCAATATTTTGATAAAGTATTATTTTGTTAACAGTATACAAGCCATCATAGAAAGATATACTAAAGAAGAAATAATTGAAAACTATAAATTAGTAACACCAGTACATAGGGTATGTATATAAAGCTTACCTTATTCAATACACTGCAATATTGTAACGTTTGCTGTATTTGTCTCAAAATGATTAACTTCCTGTCATGTCTATAATTAGATAAAGACTTGTTGTTTTTTATACTTTTTGAGAAGTAATAAGTTCGAATGTTGTTGCCTTTTGAGTGAAAGTTGAAATAAGCAAAGTACAGTGTGCAGTTATGAATTAAGTATAGAAAAGAAAAAAACAATAAAATAATGTCTGCTGAAATTGTGTGCGAACTTGTTCCCATTTTAAGATGTTGTTGAACTTATCCATCCACACTGGATAAAGTTAGTCCCAATGTTGAATGTATGTGTATCAAACATTTCGTGAAAATATGATTCACATATTTGGATTCTGCTTTGACATATATTTTTTGAAGAAAAGAAAATATTTATAGAAACGGTTAACATTTGGTCTTGAAAAATTTTAATATTATAAAGTTTTTTTTTTTTTTTATATTTAACACCATCATAGTAACTAATGTAACTCTCAATGAATCATATGAATACTTTGTTGAGTGTTCACTTATGTTGATTGGATACAGGACATGATTTTAAAAACTAACATTATTTTAAGCATTGACCTTAATTTCTGTCTAAATTGGACTATGAGCATGAAAGGTTATTGTTGATGTTATATTATTTAAATCTAGCATGAACATTAAAGGGATAGATGCACCACCATTTTGTTACCAATTGTCCAGAATTATCCCCTTTTTGAAAAAGTTAAAATGACGACTCATCTTGTCTTGAGACACTGCCATATATAGAAGACATCTATAGAAAAAAAAAAAAATTTCCTGATTTGTGATATTCTTTAAGGAAATATGTGATTTTACACACATTACTAGTACTTCTGAAGACTATTTAGGCTGCAAATATCCAAGGTTCAAATCAACTCCCGAATGGTTCAACTGTCCTTTATCAGATACATTGATGCTAATAATGTTTTGTTGAATGTAACATGTTTATACAATATCTTTGCATGGCTACCTGTACTATACATTGTTTCATGGACAACTTGATCTGTTATTGTTACTGTTCATAGCTCACCATTCTTAGTGTATAATTTACTCTAATCTTCTGCATCTAACTGGGCTGAATTTAATAGGACAGTAGCGTTAGCCTATTCTTTTTGATTTTAAACTGTTGAGAGGGACCATTAACATGCACAGCCTGTAGTACACAGAGCATCTGTTTATTTAACATTGTCCTCCTTGCCTAATCTGAACTTTTAACTATGGCAATTTAAAAGCGTTATGTAAACTTTTAAAAGAGGCTTTTTATAAGTTATATATCTATTTGATCAAAATGTATTTGTTTTACAAGGGTTAATTAAAAACAGAGTGCACTAATTGTTAAGTAGAATATAAAAGATAAAATAAAAAAAGATGAAAGGTATTTTTTGGTCTATGTTAAACAGAAATTGTATTAAGAATTTTCTCAGAGTTTATATTGGACTGAAGTTAATCAATATAAAATTGTATAATTGTAACTTTAAAGTTGTAACTTCTGTTTGTCGATTGTTTTTATGCGCAATTATTTTCATATGTTTAATACACAGTTTGCATGTTTGCATGATACACATTGATGTTGTTTTCTTTTTCTTTCTTTTTCTAAATATAGGACTGCTATGAAAGTGATGATTACTCTGTTTTTCAGAGGACTTTATCAACGAAACAAACCAAGGATATCTATGCCTCAATACCACCTAGCTCAGGAGCCAATTTACTGTCTAATGGAGATGACAGTATAACAGTAAAGGGCTATTTATCAAAACGAAGTAAGTTCAAGAAATGTGGGCTTTTCAATCCTTAGTATACTTCAGACAGAATTGCATTTATGGATTGTGATATATAGGAGGTGCTAGTATAAGTTGAATGAAGATTTTCTTCTACAGGTTACATAGTGATTCGGCCAGGAATTTTCAAATGTGCCAGTTTAGATGAATATTGGTGTATGTAAGATATGGTTACGGGGGGTCTCACTGTATCAATATCATTAGAAACCTTCAGTTCACTTGTTAATTGATTAATTAGCTTACAGGCCTATTATATGAGTTAGATTATGTTTATTATTTTATCTAGTTGGCATAATTTTAAATGTACTTTAATTCGATTGAATTTGTGTATTTCAGGTGAAAAAACGAAGCGCTGGAAGCTGATGTATTTTATTTTAAATAGCTCTGAATCACATTTATTATATTTTGAAAATGAAAAGGTAATTCATTCATTGTTGCAGTTTCTGAGTCAAAGTCCCCTTTTACAATCCAATATTCCCTATGATTAGCCAAAATAACAATTTATCATGATAAATACAACATATACAATATACAAGTACCTTATTAAAATGTATCATCTATTATGATATTTTTTCAGAGATCCAAGCCAAAAGGTCTAGTTGAATTTAGTTATAGTTCTTTATATCCTGTACATGATAGCTTATTTGAAAGGCAAGTAGAACTGTTCATTGTAGTTTCATGTATCATAAATAAGTAATATTTCTACATCAACAATATGTATTATAAAACCATGGAGAACAGAAACTGTGGAATATATGTTTTAAGAGTTTTCTCTCTTTGTGAGAAAAGAATAATTTAAGTTCATTCCACGTTAAGTTCATTCCACGTTAAGGTTAAGGGGAAATTTGTTTTTTCAGACCAAACTGTTTCCAGTTAGTTAGTGAATATAATAATAACCAAGTACAAATTTGTTACCTCTGTGCTGAAAATGCTGATTCTGCACAGGTTAGTTTCAATGCCAGATTAATTTTTTTTTATCCATGAAGTGATCAATAAATTTTTTTTGCAAATATGTTAAAGGAGAAATGTCATTTTTCTTTAATGATTGTTTCATATTGACGGTTACAAGAGCAAGTACTACTTGTCCAACATCAGTACAGACACAGGCTGAAGTACAATCGTTGACGAAAGATTGTATAATGTGAAACTATAAGTAATAACTTGTTTCAGGTTCTGATATAATATTTCTATACAGTCTACAATTGATGTATTGAGTACTATTTTATTAACAGTGAAGATATTTTGTTATTCTATATGGATATTATATATATTGTAGAAATGGTATCAAGAATTAAAACAGCATTGTGTAAATACTTCACCCCAATCCTCATTTCTTACCAAATTCTGTAGTCTCAATCTTAATATTATTGATGCTCAGAATCTTCATACCAAAGTTTTTCACCATCCATATTGTTATGTGTCATTAGACAATGTGAAAGTATGTAGAACATTAGCTTCAGAAGAAAAAAGTAAAGATTTTTTATTGGAGTAAGTTTTGAGAAAATATCTTTATCAAATCTTATTCTGAAAACTTTTGTTACGAACCTAAATATGATTGAGTGCATTGGTAAAAGGTGATCAAATTTTTAAAATTGTAGTACTTTTAAGGGTGTGTTTACATTGAGATATTGCATTTTGTCCTAAAAGTATATTGATATATTTTGTTATCAGGATATATATTTTTCACGTGTTGTTTCTGTTTCCAGTGACATTCCAGCAACAACAGAGAAAATAACAATTACTATGTGCAATAAAGGAAAACGTTCAAATAATTTAGGTGAGTATATCATACAACTTCTTTTAAATTTATAGTGAGATGTATTGATAAATAGCAGCTATATCGAATTTCAATACATGATACATGATAGATTTTCTGGATAGATCTTGACTGGTGCTTCTGAACTTATAATTTGATCCAACCTCTATGGCATTGTTTTTACCAAAACCAACTGTCTTGCTATTTTGAAAAAGATCAAAATATGACAGATAGAGAGTGTAAATTATGAAATGACACATTTTTCTTATTTTGTTATTTATGATTTTTATAATCCCACATCTCTCTATGTGGACGTATATTGTCGGCACCCCTGTCCGTCCGTCGGTCCGTCAACATTTGCTTGTAAACGCTCTAAAAACTAGATTTTTGATGGAATCAAATGAAATTTGGTAAGTGTATACAATATTCATAAAACGAAGATCTAGTTCGAAATTTGAGCTATTTTCAACTATTAGAAGCAGAGTTATTGCCCTTGTCCCAAAATCTTGAATATGCTATTACTCTCTTAGTTTTCAACCGATTTTGATGAAACTTAAAATGGATGTTTCGTTTTTGCCGTGAAGGGTGTATATGGCTGTGGTCCACTATCTTAAAATTTTTTAACGAATCCATCAACATGACTTATTGCTGTAAGGTAAACATATTGGAACAAATGACAGGTTTAATTACATCGATTATTTTGATTACTTTACCTATTCAATATGATTTCTATTTCAGCTCAAGTAACAATTAATTTATGTGATTTAGTTAATAAAGAATATGTAGAAGAAAAGTATGCATTACAACCTTGTACTGCAGCTCATAAAGCAGGAGAACTAGGAACATTACGATTAAAAATATCCTATTCACAAGAAATCATCATGCCACAAGCAGAATATATCAGTTTAAAAGAGGTAAAGAAGTGTCTGTCAAATATTGTACTGTAGTTATAACATTCCTCATGACACTTTCATGAGAAGGCTCTGTTCTGTTCAAAAAATCCCTATACTTATCAATACATCAATTTGGTATATTTGCCTCTGTCTTCAGTCAATATGTCACTGACTCATTGTCCTCTTTGTCTTTTCCCTTTCAATCAATGTTATTGAACTTGAAGAAATAGAAAGTAATGAAACACCCATACAAAATTGCAACTTGATATGTGTTTATATTTTCAGTTGTTATTAAGTGATGATTACCAACATTTAATAGCTTTATCTAAATTTTGTCCAGCATCAGAATGGATACCACTATCTAAAGCTTGTTTAAGAATTTACCGTCATGAAAAAGAAGAAAGTCGAGTGTTAAAAAGATTAAATGATTTAGAAATTGAGAGACAAGGTAAGTTAGCCTAGCATTATTTATTTGTCCTTGAACTTCCAAACATGACATTTTACAATTCATGACAGAATTTTCCAATTTTCAAAAAATATCAATATTTCATATGCTTGAATAAAAATTCATACATACATTAAAAAGTAACTGACCAAAAACATTTAGTCAAGAATTTTAAGGTGTATGAAAACCATTACCATTGATTTCTGTAATGTTCGGTTCTGTAATTCCAAAAAAACTCTTTACCAGATTTTCACATCAGTTTGCTTGTATAGTTATGCCATTATCTAGTCATGTTTTCTAGAATTACAGATGGCGTCTGGAATTGCGAAACAATTTCAGTAGAAGCTACTTTTTGGTCCTATCTATTAAGTCTCTTTTGAAACCCTAAAGCAAAAGCTACGATTTAATGCCGTAAGTGAAGTTATTTCATAGATTTAACTATTCTTCAGAGGAGGTGTCAACTTTATTCCGTATTACATCATTTACCACCACAATGATGGACCAATATATGAGAATGACTTGTACATCATTTGTTAGAGCTGCCATTAAAGATACTATACAAAAAATCATGGACAGTAAACAATCTTGTGAGGTAGGTCAATACCAGGTCAAGTCGAATTAGCTTGTGGATTAAACGGCCAAATTTTGGTCAAACATGAATTTTTTCATTTTGGGATATCAAAAGCAGGCCACGTATTCTCGAAATGATCTTAGCGCTAGGATGTTCTTGAATCAATGTTAGAAAATAAGAACTTAAGACTAGCGCTTAGATCATTTCAAGAAAACCTGGCCTGATTTACAAAGAGAAAACTGCAATCCTTCAGATCTGTCAAGATCAACAATACAAAAAAAAACATTAACTCCAGAAATGAAGTGGGAAATGAAAGATTCAACCAGGCATCTGCACTGGCCAACTAACTGGATGTAACAGTGATATTTTTGTAAAAATTTATAGGAGAAAACAGACATTCTGACTGTAAAAGGATTTTATCACTTAGCATAGGATGTGAGTTACATAAAAAAAACTAATGTTATAAAGATTATTATTGTTTTTAGATAAATCCTGATTTTATGGAGAAGACATCTGATGTAAAAGCTAATAAAGATCATTTATTACATATGTTAGAGGAAACTATAGAGGGTATTTTTAAATCAGCTGATAGCTGTCCTACGTATGTATAATATTTTATATTGTAAATTCAAACTGTTTTAGGTTTTATACTGACACCTCTCTAATTAGGCTGATTTGTAACATCTGTCTACTTATCATTTACCTGTTAAGATTGACAGACGGTACAAAGCATCTTGATATTGAACGCACTACTAGCAATTGCTATCTCACCTCTCTGGTCCATGAATAGATTCAGTTTTTGTCAGAAAAATAAACCAGAGCAATTCATTTCAACTGACAACTGTTGTTTTCAGTTATTGATACACTACATCCAATCTTCCAGTCATCAAATTTAAGATCAAGTTGTTCTTGCAAGGTCTACCAATCCCCCTTAGTATTGTGTTAAACTTATTGAAATGAATATGCAAATGTAGACCTTAATTTTATGATAAGCAAATTTAAATATGTGTACTAAATAGGATTGTTTTAGTGTAATATTTTATTATGATTTTGGTTGAATTTTCTTTGTAGAATTTTACGCCAAATTTGTCACCATTTACAAGTATCAGCTACTAAAAGATGGCCTACAGATGAAACAGTTAAAACTAGAGTTGTTAGGTAGATATTTGTATATTAATCTTATATCAATTCATATTTCAATCTTATTATAATGAAATTGGATTCAATTTTGGAACAAATCTAGTAACATTTTAGTTATCAAAGACTTTGTTATAATAGCTTGACTGGTAATTGAGTTGAGTCTTATTAATATTACAATAACAACTTTCTTTTATTTCAGTGCATTTATATTTTTACGTTTGTTATGTCCAGCCATCACACTTCCTAAAACGTTTAACATAGTGTCAGGTAAGAGCAGATATTCCTACCGTGAAATTATTTTTATTATTGTAGGTTAAAATTTAATGGATCAGTCTTATCCACAAATCAAAGTTTAAAACTGTAGTACTGTTATTGTCTTAAATGGATTAAATTGATATTAGAGGCATTATCCTACACTGGAAAAAGTAGTTTGATGCCCCAAAAAATTATTTTTTGATTTTTCTCAGACTGTTTATATTATGATTTCAGAAGATCCATCAGATACAGCAGCCAGAACATTAAAACTAATAGCTAAAGTTATACAGAATTTAGCTAATTTAGTTGATACTGGAACAAAAGTAAGTTATTATATCGTAGATATCTTTTTCAATTTTTGGGATTTTTGGGAATTTCATTAATAGATAGTTAGTATGTAATCTTTTTGATGGTTCAGCTTAAAATTCAACATCTTGACAGAGAGTGAAATAAGATATTTTTCCAGTACAGAAACTGCTGTTATCACATTTACTGAATCATAAGAAAAGTTTTTCTGTTTGTCTTTTTTATCATTTTCAATTTACAATTTTATTATAGGAATTATTTATGGAAGCTGTGAAGCCATTTATAAAGAGTAATACAGAGAAAATGATCCAGTTTCTAGATAATTTATCAGTTAGTATATTTTCTATTTTCATTTCTCTGAATAAGTAGAATCAGATTACATTCAATATCCATTTCATTTCATTTCAGACAGTTTAAACACTGCTTAGAAATATAACTTCATCAATAATTATGAAGCTAAAAATGTTTATTTATTTTTTTGTCTAGAATATGGGTGCAGCCCAGCCATTAAAACAAGACTATAGAGCTGGTGATTTAGCTAGAGATTTAGCTACTATACATCAGATGGCTGCTACACATCTACAAGATTTACAGGATTTATCAGAGTCACAGGTAAATATTATAATATTTTTTACAGAGTCATAGGTAAATATTAGATTATTAATACTAGAGTCACAGGTAAATATTATACTATTATTATCAGAGTCACGGGTAAATATTATATTATTATTATCAGAGTCACAGGTAAATATTATATTATTATTATCAGTGTCATGGGTAAATATTATATTATTATCAGAGTCACAGGTAAATATTATATTATTATTATCAGAGTCACAGGTAAATATTATATTATTATTATCAGAGTCACAGGTAAATATTAGATTATTAATACAGAGTCACAGGTAAATATTATATTATTATTATCAGTGTCATGGGTAAATATTATATTATTATTATCAGAGTCACAGGTAAATATTATATTATTATTATCAGAGTCACAGGTAAATATTATATTATTATTATCAGAGTCACAGGTAAATATTAGATTATTAATACTAGAGTCACAGGTAAATATTATATTATTATTATCAGAGTCACAGGTAAATATTATATTATTATTATCAGTGTCACAGGTAACATTATTATCACCTGAGGTGCAGAGCGGATATTATTTTGACAAATATCATCATCATCTATTACATTTTTGTTATTATCATTAACTACGGTTATATGAAAATGTTATATGATTAATAACAGAAAATATTTTTTTATTCATTTATTTGTTATCCAGCTTACAATATTATAAACTCAAATGATATTGTCTTCTTCAGTTAAGAGTGTACAAATATATCTTTTTTTCTTTTGATTTTCAGCCATGCTTAAAGAAGTTTGTTGCAGTAGTCAAAATGTTAAGTGAACACAAAGAAAAATACATCAAGAAAAATTCATGACTATATGATAGTAGGGAACAATAGACATTTTAGCTACAAACCACAATCAAAATTAAAACTTTCCTTATTCTCAAAATCATTTACAGGTTTTTTGAATGTAAGAGGTATATTTTGAATGGTTTTATAAAACCTTATAAAGGTAGAAACTAGCTGTGTGGTGGATATGCAAGATGAGTCAATCAAACTTTATTTTTATTGAAAAATCTCAGGAACAACTGTTTTATTTTATAATCAATCTTTACGCTGAACTTGCAAAACTGACTTTCATACCATTTTCTCTTCTTGTCACACACTTATTCTCTGATGTGTTTGTTCAAGAACAGACTTATTTAGAGTTATTATGGCTTTATCAATTTAACAGAGTCATTTGTTAAAATAATGAATTTTGTTCAAAGTTTTCTTAAATATTTATTAGTGATAATCTTAAGGCTGAATTATATTAAAATCTGTTCATATCTTCAGCTTTTCAGCATTGTTTTTTTTTTTACCAATTTTCAGAGACCTTTTCTGTGTTACTTTTTACCTCTTTGATAAAAGGGATATAGTCGTCTAAATATCTTCCTCACTGTCTGCTTGGACTACATGACAGATAGTCTGTATCACTTTTCTAAATTATCATCTGACATCCTGTTCTGAAATTTACAGCATCATAACTAAGTAATTGTTATTATTATTCTCCCTGGCAGTTATGATGCGTGGACAATACCAATATATGCTAAGGAAAATGTTGAATTTTATGATTAAAATGATGAGTTGGAGGATTCTCATTTTCATTTTGAAAAGTGTTACAGAAAGCTGATATTGAGCTCAAGATATAAAGTGAATATTAAGACAAGTAAATCCCTTTAGTGAATTAATGAGTGCCAAAAACTTTTGAATTGAATTTATATAAAGTAACTTTTTTTTTTTTAAAAAGGGCAATTAGGAAGAGTAAAGATGTTCTTCTATAACTTTTGCTCTTATTACATGATAACTCTACTCTTACAGTAATTTGCTTAAGCATCAATTTTGATAAGCTTGTTAGAAAGGCAAGAAGAGAACACCACGTATCGTACACTGTGATGCTTTGAGATGTCTTTTGTGTAGCTTACATTTTAATCTTGCTTAACCAAAGACACTTTTATATAAATTCTTTACTTATTACATATAACATTGCTTGTTTTTGTTAAAATATTACATAGTCTATTTTTTAATCTAAACTTATTTGGGAGGCCTTATTTCTTATTGTAAGCTAAACAATTCTTTGTTTCATAGATTATAAAGGGTAGTGCAAGTAATTTACAAATATTTTATTAGAAAAGGAAATAAATCGTTGCTGACAACAGTTCTGGAAAATTTCGGAAACACCTCCTAATTACCAGAGCATAAACTTGTAAGTGAATTTTGGGTCATAACTTAATCTACCCTCTGTGATTTGATGAGGTATTCATATTCTTTTATTTATAAATATTTGTGTCCTCTAGTTTAGTGTGTGCCATTTTTTTTTTATTAAGAAACCATACAATGTATTTGCCAGTCATGTCTGGTTGGTACCCAAATATGTCCTACTGTCATTATAGTCTTTGAGGGATTTGAAAATTGGTAGATAGCAGCTCTAATTGTCTGTCATGAAATCTAGAGATGTCATATTTGTGTATTCAGATCTATATTAGTGTAATCATATCATTCATTATGTAAATTAATTTATTTCATTCATTATCAAATCATTTACTATACAAACAATTGTGCAAGTGAAATGATAATCAAAATAACTAAATATATATTATCAGGACCAATTTGTTAGCTGATTTCTTCTTCTCAAATTTATGCTGTACACCTTCAAATTTTAATATTACACTAACATACATTAACAGACTGGTTCTGTGGTAATATACTATTATCAAAATACAGAATAATGTTGTTTTTTTGGTTTATTTTCTACTGGTAATTTAATTTTCTAAATACTTCTAAGATTGTGCTCATTTAATCTACTGTTTGTGCTGTAAATTGCAAGATGTTCTGTTTGAGATCTTTCACAGCATTTGGCTTCCATGTTTACAGATAAATGTTTACTGTCATTTGGCCAAGTGACGTTCAGATGGGGGGCTAAATGACACTATCCATTCGTCTGTGACTATTTATCATAGCGTTGTTAAATAAAAAGAGGTACTGTGTTATTCTAGGGCATTGTTTGTTATAGTCTAATACTTGTTGACTCTAACCTATATCCTGATAGATATTGTTAAATGTCTGTTAGGTAGAGCCAGAAAATATATTCAAAGATATTCTGAAGTTCATTCATTTTTTTCCCTCAGACTATTTCTTGAAAAAATTTTAGAATGAAAAATTATCTGGTCATTTGCGTTATTTAATTTTGCTTATTTTACTTAGTCATAATGTCTTTAGTTTCCAGGGTAAGAATCAACAAGTTTTAGACTATATTGTTGTGTATATTAGAAAGATTTGTTTTAAAGCATGATATATATGTATAAGTTATTCAATATAGTTCATATAAGCATATCATATTTATAGTCAATATGTCAATCAGTCTGAAATCCAGGTTGAAATTATGAGTATTTGGGCTGTGTGTTTATTATAACTTCAACGTTTCAAATGAACCCTTCTTTACAACCTTTGTTCATTTTGTGTGGATTAAGGACTTACTACTAATTATTTCTGAATCTGTCCTTTGAGAGGAAATTCAACAAATTTTGATTCAAATTGTTTTTGTTTCACAAATATTTTGCATATATCTTACGACTTTTTAAAGGTTTACTATTTTAGCTACTCCTATGTGATACTTTGCGTTTCTGAGGATTATCCATGAAAATATTGTAATTTTTGTGATTTTCCTGTTTTTCTATTTTGATCTTTAATTTTTTCAACTGTCAATCATGAGAATGAGAAATTCATTACAATCACTTTAAATAAATTTAAATAACATCATTTTTTTAAAACAAACATTTCCTCAAAACATCCAATATTGATTTTATTTCTATAATCATTGATTTAGTTAAGACTTTATACATTAAAATGTCCTAATGAAGAAAATCATTAGTTTGTTAGAGAAACAGGCATAAGATTAGATTATTTGGCACTGTCATCACTCATCCAGGATCAATATAGTTTGTGTTGATAATTTGAAGTAAAAATTTACAACAGTCCATATGTTAAGTTGAATCCTTTATTTGCCTGTTTTAAGCTTTTCTCTTGTCCATACAATTAAAATCTTTTTGAAGCAGAATAAGATGTCACCAATAATAAATAATCACTAATTTAAAGTAGAATCTATATTTACTTTTCTTATGTAACAATTGTTTTATTATGTGCCTTAAGGTCTTCACTTATAATAATCTGTAGTATGTATTTTAAGTAAGAATAATTCAACAATTGCTACCTATACTCTCTATTTTCAAAATAGAATAAGACTTCGATATTAAGAAAATTTGGTTAGGAAAATAAACAAAAAACCAGTAGAATTGGTCAACGGGTTGGTAGAGTGGTGGACACCTTGCAAAATCATTAGAAACCGATAACATCGGTAGATTACTCACTAAGTTCATGTTCAAAATACACAGTATTTGATTGTTAGACCCAATGAATAGTATTATAAGTGTCATTATGACAATATCTTCTTCATTCCAATTCAAATGTTTTGTTAATGCCATAAGGACAAACTTTTGGATTTACAAAATAAACTTAAAATAAGAATATAAAATCCCACCTTTCCTTTAAAACTTGCCATTTAAAGCCCACTGTATTATGTTGAAAATTTTAACATAATTTGTAGAAACTAATGAAATGCATGTTATTATTTGATGTTATAATAGTTATATTGTTTATTATTATTATTTATTGTTAATATTATGTTATTTTCTTGTTATTATAAGATATTATTTAGTATAAGACTATCAAATACGTCTTAAATACTTGCTTGATTCAAAAGCTTATGATATCTTCCATTTAACATGTCAAAACAACTTTTTTTTAATTGATAAATAAGATTTAAAAAATTAAATTCTTTGTTTTTGTATTGAAAATGCACATTGGATTTTTGCTGGACATTGTCAATTCCTGGTTTTGAAAAAATTACATGTGTCCTTTTACTGTTACTGCTTATTCCCCAGGTTTGCAATAACAAATTCATTTTACAGTTTGAACCTCATTTACAAGGATATTTTAACCTGTGCCAAATCGGTCATCATCAATAAGAGCCTTATAGTATAATAACAACTTGTATAATTTAATTAATTTGACAACAAGTAGCTACAGCTTTCACTCCTTCTTCTCCAGGAAATTTATCACCACCATTTTTAGCATTACACCAATCTTCATTGTTTACAGCTGAAATATTGACATGAATTGGTCATACCCTCTCTGAATATGTTATTTTTGATTATAAGTCGGGACAGAGTAATACTTAATGTTGTTATGAAGCTCCTTTTAACATGTTTAACATTATATTTGTTTGATGTATTAAGCTCTATTTTAACAGTGAAAATTTGTTGCTATTGTAAATCCTCGTTATGTCTAATTAGTAAACATAAGGATGGTTCACAATTTATATGTTAATAACATCTCCAATTGAAAATGAATTCATACCAGCTTAAACATACCTCTGATATATGCACCGGCAACTTTACCATACTGAGAGAAAGCACTACAACCTGTTAGAGTCCATCCAGTCTTGCATTTAACCTTACTTTCATTGCCTTTTAACAAATCACTAGGTTGAGACCACTGCACTTCACATTTTAACTTGGGGGCCTTACAGCAGCTACCATATGCAAAGATACCTAGAATGAATACATTGTCATATATTTACACGAAAATATGAATGAGTTTTTAGTAAGTTTTCATGCCAAGCTTACACAGAAACGTGACTTAAAGAGTTGTGTTACCAGATATGCAAATACGTGATATTTGTCCAACGATACTAGATTCTTGCATATTTATGGATAAAAAACATACAAAGAAAATATGTAAACTAACCGTGTTCTGTACCATCATTCTGAGCTACACAAGTTTTGTTAGACGGAAAGGCACCGTCCATGTGTGATACCCATGTATAGGCACCGCATCCTAAAACAGAAGGAAAGATCGTGGAAAGGGCTATAATACCACTTCTTTAAGGACAAAATAGAACGAAAGAAACAATTTTATTATCAAGAATTATTTTTCCAGTGGATCCTTTGAACCCGATGATTTTCGTACTAACTTCTTAGATATCTTAAAATAACCCATAGCTTGACTTATTCGATGTCACCAGATTTTCAGACGCCAAAACTTCATACATTATCTCAACATGTTTGGAAAGATCGCACTAAATGGGTTGCGGAATGTTTGCGGCCACTACAACTAAAAAATTATTTTAGACATAGATTCGAACCATCCACTTGTATCAAACCTACCCATTGGATATTCATCTGCCTTACAAGTTACTGTTGATTCATCGTCTATTCCTATACCAGATGGACCAGACGTTTTATATGAACATTGTAACCCATCAACTTTACAGCATCTAGCATAAGCCTGAACAGCTGAAACATTAGAAGGTAAATAATTATCTACATCCTACATTCTACTACAAGAACGTTTATGGAATGAAGTGGAGAAGTTTAGTCTACCCCAAAAAGTGTCATTATGATATAACCATAGTGGCAAGAAAACAACCGCCACGAGTCATGACATCATCAATGCTAGGCTACTTACGAGCGTAAGATCTGAAACCATTGACTGATATACATTTACTTTGTCCACCATCTAAACTAATCATATCGCCATCTTTATGCCAATCACCATTCTGTAAAAGATCAGACTTCAAGCTGTAAAGCAATACGTCACTGTATGATAGTTGTCGTTTTCGTTCAAGTCATGGAGGGAATTGGGCCATCGGGGGTCAAGGAAGTTACATGCGTCTGTGGTGATCACAGGTCCACTATAATCTAAGTCACGAATAAATTATCTTTGGAAGCTAATGCAAATTTGGACTTTTCACCTTTTAAGGTTTAAGATTGTTCGCAAAATCTTGTACCTTTTGATAAGTAGTACAGCTAGTTAACAGCATATCATCTGGACATTGTGTGGAAACTTTCTTATCATCGCCAATCTCAGAAAATGCTGAAACTCGGGTCTCACAAGTTAACTTACTGCCCGCTCCTGCTTTAACTATTTTAGTGCCAATAATACGTTCTGATTTATGAGTGGCATGTGGATGTGGTTTAACATGTTGGAACGGATTCAGTGAAGTTGGTAGCTTTATCTCCCCTGAAAAGACAACGTCAGGTGTCGAGTCCTGCTATTTAATAAACTTCCATTGCCATACCCGATGAGAAAGGACGTTTCAGGTCGTAGAATTCTTTTAATAATATTAATACTCATGAAAAGGAATGATTACTTTCAAATAGTGATCTCAGAATGGATGATTCTGAACATCAAATTTCCACCAGCAGACATTGGGTAGGCTTAACAATGAAAGTTCACAACGCTCATCAACTTCCAATACCTTCTGCATTCAGTCATATTACATCACTCCAAAACAAAGAAATCGAATTTAAGTATATATTTTATACTTATTGAATGTCATCATCACATTCCAATGTAGGCCTACCATCTGTTACCACGATGCATCACAAATTCTCTGTGCTTGGCAGTTGATGCGTTTGTCATTGGTTATAATTGCAATAACCTTTCTGTAGTCATTTCAAATGTAATTTTGGTATATCCGTCTACCGACTCAATGGTAAGACATTGAAACTAACTAGCCATACCCTGGAAGACTGGAGATAAAAAATACCTGGATTGTCTGGTATAGTTACAATAACGTCTTTATGTAAAGCCAATGTAAACGTTTGATATTGTATTGGTTTTCCTTTATATCGTACAATTAACTCATAGTCACCCATAAATGCTCTCTCAGATATACTGGAACCATTACTTAGATTATGTGTAATATGCGTGGCCCATTCCTTCTTGATAAGATGTAAATAGCGTTTACCAGCTTCATTGACCTAGAAATAAGATTTTTATTTTTCAAAATTTGGTCGAGAGGTGTTGTTATGATATGTAATTGAAATTGCGAGGAGAAAAGTTCATTAACATTAATTATTGTTATTTGCAGAAAAATGAACATGAATATATATGGTATATCATAAAAAGAGTTTGCTGTGACCAACATCTGCTTGAATAAAGCATAAATCTGTTTGCACAGAATGACAATCACCTTTCCAGAAGGGTGATTATTCCCTTTAAAATGATTTTATCAACTAGTAATTGTTGAAATGGAAGTAATTGCCAAAAAAAGTATTTACCTAAATCCGGTATCGCCTTTTGTTAAATTGACCCTTTAAAACTACGTATACGACCGAAAAACATGGCCTCCAAAGAACTAATATTCACTTACATAATAGTTGAAACCATTAACCAGAGCAGCATACGGACTCTTCATATTGTGATCCCAAAACCCCCAGAAAATAACACCATGTACCGCTGGATGACTAAAATACATTCTTAAAGCATCTTCATACCAATCAGCTCGTGCCTTTTCATTCTTCACTTCCAGATCTAATTCTGTTATCCACAATGGTAGACCAATCAGAGCCAGTTTATCAAGATGTTTCTATTTAAAAAAAGATAATTTTTATCATTTATCAAATACACATATTGATTTGGTTGGATTTAGCACCAACCTCAACCCTCGTCCCCAACGCCTTAACGGAGAGCAATAGCTCAACTACCATGAGGAATAATGGTATAGCAGAATAGCAGATTTCACAATGTCATAACATGCGTTCGCGATGTAAGGTGAAAGAAAATGAACAAACCTTGAGTAATGTGGGATCCGGTTGGGTATATGCTCTAAAATGGCTTTGTAATCCGATACCACCTAGACCAGTCTTATCAGCTTCAAAACCAAGAGCTTGATCTACATAAGACTGTAAATATAGATATGCTGATCGGACCACAGAAGACAGTCATTGGAATAAGAACAGGTTTCGTGTCAGATTTCTTTGGCGCGGAGTACTTTTCTGAAAGCGTTTTATAAAGCTAACGTACACATTCCTCGGTCCGGTTGATGATTGTTGCATATTGATGTTTGATACGTATTATGTGACAGCTGAAATGTTTTCTTTTAAGTGCAATCTTAATGCGAATGGGACATTAACGACTGATAGAAAACTGTGGTTAAATCTCTGACCTTAACTGTTACACGAAACCTCATATCACCTTATCAGTGGTATATGGCCGTTGGTGATTGCTTGTCCATTATTGATGTCTTTCCCAAAAACACATAGAGTCGCTCAAGTAAACTTACATCCGTCTCTGAACCCATAGAGAGTACATCGTAATCATTGAGAAATAATCTAGCATGTGGATCAGCTTCATGAACAGCTTTATATAAGTTCTGAGAATAAAAAGGATCACCAGTCGTCTCTTCAAAATATTGACCATGTAATAATTCATTATTAACATCCCAGTGCTCCAAACTGGAAAATAATATGTATATAGTTAAATGTCGAGCTGCTTGAACTCAATTCATCTTCAAAATGAAAGTCCTCAATCGGGTTCGTCAGCAATGACACAATTAAAAGCATTGGCGTTCAGATATTGTCTGGTCTGGAGAACTATCGCCGATTTTATTACTTACTCGATCAAACCTGACCGATGGATCCCGAAGAACAAGAAACTACAACCAACCACACAGATAGTTGTTTAGTTTACAATTCCTGGTCAGAGAAATACTATTGTCTGTCACTGAAGTTTTTCAATAGTTATCCCATTAACCATTGTTTTATGATGGTTTTAATATAGAAATTTCTAGACTGAGTCAAAGGATTAAACGTGGAACTAATATCTAAAATTTAGTTATAAGAATGAAGAACACATTTTAAATCCATTGAAAACATAGGTCTTCTTCACGTTACTTACTTTCCTTTGGTTAAGCCAGTAATAAATTTAATTCTTTCATGAATAGTTTTATTCAATTGGTTGCCATCCAGTTTTTTAACCCAATCTGGAACATTGTTAGGTACTCCCCAAAACATATTGTGTCCTCTAACTTTCATTCTAAATATATACAATATGGACAATTATTATTTACCTTTACATGATTTCAACAAGCACTAAATCTCGATTAATTTTTCTCGGATATGCTTGAAACCTTAAAGGGACAGATGCACCATTTTTATGGACTAATCATACTTTAGTCTCAGAAACGGGAATTTTTTCAGCTTAGTCAATCAGTAATAGTGTTCAAATCCATGTGTGTCCAGATTTATCCGTGTTCGAATGTTAAAAATTAAAATTTTACCCATTTTTGTTTAATTCATTCATGCAGTTTACGGCAAAACTATAGTCCGGATTATCCTGAAAATTGTACAATACTGCTAGTAAATACAACAGATTCTTCATGTGAAGACAGTAGTCATCAGAATTTCCCTAAAGGCGAGGAAATTCACTGTGTACTAGTAGGCCTACTTGGATATATCTAAAACTTCATCGATATCATGTGTGTAAATTCATAGAGATTCAAAATAGTTTTTATAGATTTTATTTGGATATTGCGAATACATATATATATCCCCTGGAATATCCCTTTTTTTAGCTGTGGTTCTTGTAATTCCAGAAAGAAAAACATTACGACGATACTAATGGAAATGTATATCAATGAAATTGGAACATCGGGGTTTTCCTTTCATAATAAGAACCAATGACAGCGGACAAAAAAGGGCAGAAAAAATTTAAATGTACTCGATAATCTAATTAAAAAATCATATTTAGTAACTATTACACCATACATACCGGTGTGCCTCTGGCGTATTTCCATTTAAAAGTACCAACAGTTGCCCAGTTAAACATGTGATAGAAGAATTGCTGATACTGTTTATAATCTGGGTTGGTTATATAAGTATCATCAGCTAATGATCCGAATCCAAACAAATGTTTCTTGTGGTTTATCTAAAATTTATAATACGTCAATGTCAAGTTTTAACAAACTTTAAAGGCTGCAATGGCATGAAAGAAAATACTGAATGTTTTCGTAATAGACGATAAAAAAAAGTCAAACTAAAGGGCCCATCAAAGCAAGTAAGTAAAAAGGGAATCAAAAATAAAGTACAGGACTAACCTCAATTTCTATGTCATTTGGATTCATTGTTGTAGGATGTTTTACACTGAAAAAGATGTAAAATACAGTTTAAGAGAAAAATATTGAGCAGTGTATATAGTCAAAAATAAGTATTTAGGTGCGTGATGTTCATTACTTTCTCTTAATAACTGTACATAGCTTAGACAACGTGCAAAATGCCACAATATAAACAGTGTTTATTTGTTGATTAAATATATGCAATGCTGTATCTAACATCCACTTTGGGTAACTATTGCCTTTTGCCATTGGAGTTAAAAGTGACCGTTTGGGTTGCATAATGTATGTTACAAACAGAAATGATTTTCTTTGTATAGAACGAAAATCTAAAATGATACTGTAGAGAAGAAAATCATGTATTCAGATGTATCTTACTTGACATTTAAATCTCCTTTTCTATGCCTTTCTATCCTGGAATTGGCATCGGTCTTCCAATTGACATCCTCGGGAACCATTTTTAAAGAAGCACCATCAACAATATAATCTATTCCAGGATCAACACCTTGCCAATATAAACTTACTTTACTCCATGCTAAGAAATCATGAAACATGAAAAATATTTATACTTGAGAGCTCTTAAATTAGTTCAACAAAAAACATAATGTCAAAATATTTTACGTTAAGGCCACATTTTGGTTTCTAGCTTGTATCCAGAAACTGAGTACATTTATAATATTACCAAAATATTTTTACTTTGCCATTGAATGGGCCTTTGGTATTAAGAAACTCAAACAGAACAAGTTTGGCGTTATTGCAACCAAAATAGTACGGATAATGAATGAATTAATACAAACGTCTTTGAGGTGCATTAAAATCTCCAGCTAACTTGTACCAACCACCTTTTGAAGTAGCAAAAGAGTGACCAGCGATATCATAGTAATCCGTTTTACCTGAAATTCAATAACATGATCTATTTTCCGATGGAAATAAAAGCCACATTTTATGTGTCTTACCAAAGCCGCGAATAGACGAGGTACGGTGTCCGGTGAGATGGACGGTGTGGGATGATCGATACAAACGAAAATAGAAGTGAACTCACGAGGTACGGGTCCGGACAAGGTGCGGACACGATTTGTTTCTTCTATTTTCTACTGTATCGACAATACCTCGTCTATTCGCACCTCAGGTCAAGCGCATTAACTCAAACTCTATCGAGATTTCATCAATGTACATGTACACCGCGTTTTCCCAAATTCGGACAAATACATGTCTATAATTTTGGAGGCGTCGGATAGCCCTACACTTACCGTCATCCGCCCAGGTATAAGACAATGTTATTTTCATGCGTTGAAACATTTTGCCAGGTATATCGTTTAAATGCTTGACATACGATGTAAAAGAATATATTCCATTTTGTATAATCTTCGATGATATCTCTTGGCTGGGACCTTGGTAATAGTGTGTCCTAAATTATAATAGAATAGATGTCTGATTTATCATAGTTTACAGAGATATCAACGAAACCTACTTGACAGAGGGACATGTGTATCAACCAACGAACCTAATTGACTGAGAGATGTGTGCGTATCAACCGACGAAACCTAAATGACAGAGAGATGTGTGCGTATCAATCGACGAAGCCTAATTGGCAGAGAGATGTATGCGTATCAACCGACGAACCTAATTGACAGAGAGATGTGTGTGTATCAACCGACGAAAGCTAATTGACAGAGAGATGTGTGCGTATCAACCGACGAAATCTAATAGACAGAGAGATCTGTGCGTATCAACCGACGAAATCTAATTGACAGAGAGATCTGTGCGTATCAACCGACGAAACCTAAATGACAGAGAGATGTGTGCGTATCAACCGACGAAATCTAATAGACAGAGAGATCTGTGCGTATCAACCGACGAAATCTAATTGACAGAGAGATGTGTGCGTATCAACCGACGAAATCTAATAAACAGAGAGATCTGTGCGTATCAACCGACGAAATCTAATTGACAGAGAGATGTGTGCGTATCAACCGACGAAATCTAATAGACAGAGAGATCTGTGCGTATCAACCGACGAAATCTAATTGACAGAGAAATGTGTGCGTATCAACCGACGAAATCTAATTGACAGAGAGATCTGTGCGTATCAACCAACGAAACCTAATTGACAGAGAGATGTGTGCGTATCAACCGACGAAAACTAATTGACAGAGAGATGTGTGCGTATCAACCGACGAAGCCTAATTGACAGGGAGACGCGTGCATATCAACCAACGAAACTTAATTGACAGGGAGACGCGTGCATATCAACGGGCGAAACATAATTGAATGAGAGATGTATCCGTATCAACGAACAAAACATAGGTCCTAACACCATGTTTGCCTGAACAAAATGTCATATTATCATTGATAAAACTGGTTTATACCAGTGATCCAAAACTTTAAAACAACATTTAAGAGTTCCGACCTGTTGGTACATTTCAAAGCCTGGTTTCCCTCCTGAACGTCATCAGTTACCAGACGAACCACAAATCCCCACGTATCCCATGGTGATGTATCAGAACCTTCAAATCCACCATTCAGTAACAGTTCCCCATTTAGAAATCCACAAAATAAGGCTGCGAAAAGCAAAATGATCTTCATTCTGTAACTTTATGAAATCACTTTGAAACCAATGCCATTTTCTCACCAGTAAAAACTCTAGACTTTATTAAGATTGAGATTTTGATCTGATAAAACAGTCGAGATAAGAAGTTGAGATAAGAATTGAGATAAAATACATGCAAATACAGTCCACAAACTCCGCTATATTTTTTCTGAAGCAAATCACTGTTAAAAGCGTTTCGGTGCTGTATAAGCCAATCTTGGAACCTTACCACAGCTACGCCCGAGTTTCTTCAACCTGTAAACTCAATGTCCTTATAGAGTCCACGTACGTGCTGTAAACAGTAAATTTTCGGGCGAACATTATCAAACACGCTTGATGTTAGCGAATGGCTTCGGCCAATGATCGGGCGAATGTCGTAGCACTGTGAACGCACTGGGCGGAGTTCGCTGGCGATCGACTCACCTGAACCATTCGCCGTGAAAATTGGTTAAATCTGTCCGCGGGACCTATTAAACATGTCTAAATGTCGTTCAAGGATTATGTTTTTTTACATGTTACGTAGGCTATCATTTTGTCTTCACAATAATATGTCGAGTTGCCACCAGATGTTTCTAAAATTTTACTTATCACCTGTTTTGCCTCATACTATTTTGTTTGTAGTATTATATACAGCAATGACAGGTGTGGTGTAAGGCAGAGTATGCTAACTCTTCTAACACTTCATGCCATTTTTTATTATAGAATGCAGCCTCGTTGTTGCGGTTAACATTTTTGCCATAATCATATAACTTATATGATTAACTCCTTGAACTGTTAAAATTGAATGAAATTACTTCCACCAGGTATCTCCCTTGAACATTTGAAATTGGTTTTTGCCTCCCTGTTTGTCGTGTTTGTTGTATGTTGAGCAACAATGCTGGGTGTGCCGCCAGGTTAAACTTAGGCATATACTTCTAGACATCTGATATTACTTTTCATTATGAAATACTTACTCACTTACGATTGGTATAAATCCTCATGTGAAAAATTGATGCGCTACTTTATTTCTGTACAAAGTTAAAATTGGAAAGAGGTAAGCCTACAATGGCTAGTCCTACATATAGGCCTTACCTAAGTGCTGTTGGCGCCTAAAGTTCATTAGCTGCTAACAATGAGTTATATAACTTATTATATTACTCTGTGGCTGCTATCAATGTTTCGCCATTAAATGTTTTGGGATTTCGGGTTACGTTTTGTGGTTCGGACCGCTTGGTTTAATCTTACAAGGGTACATGATATATTTGAGCGATCTTCATTGTAGCCTATAATCATTAATTGATACATTCATTAAATATTTTTTAATATTCGAATGTATCAATTCAAGTTCTACTTGACAAACTTTAAATATAACCCAGACTGAAATAGGTCAATAATAGGGCATACTAAATATTTTTTTTATATAAAAATTTTAGTGTTCCCTATTCAAATAAAGTAGGCCTATATTATTTATATATAACCTCTATATGAATTTATAATCCATATAACATATAGGCCTAAATTTGGGAGAGTAGTGTTTGGGAGGTAAGTCACACTCAAGCAAGATGGATCAAGACAACTGATTGCTTGTTAAAAATAGATTCAAACGGTCTACCATAAAAGTTCACGGAAATGGCCGAGAATTGCCGAATGAGAACTGAAGCGTGAATGCTATTTCCGTTTTAGATAAATTGATGAAGTATAGTATAGTATGCTCTGCAAATTATGCCCTTGTGTAATTAAAGAAGTATTGAGACGACAAAGAAACAACAAATACTTGTAAATTCTATGTTCAACAAGAAGTCAGGTTAGTAGGTCTATTTAGATATACATGTGTAATGGAAGCTAAGCCGAAATTTCCAGTACCGGTATATTGGACAACGATGAGTGATAGGCTTGTCTTGTAGTTGTACATCATAGGCCTAATAATAGGCTACTAGTACTATAATGATAAGTGTACTTACACCATTTTATCACTCAATTGCATCAATTTATTGTCCAATTCTTTCCCTCTGATAGTCTGATGCATTGCTAAAAATAGATAGAAAATAATTGTGATGTATCAGCAAGATTATTAATAAACTCTGTTAAATAACAAATGACACAGAATTCTCTCTATATAATAATAATATAGTAATTGTGTCATGAATTGATTTTTATGTATAATTTTTACATTAAGATTTGTAAAAAATCAATTCAGACTTATTAAAAAATTTAGAAATGTCTTTCACAATTCTGTACTTCTAAATGCCTATGTTTTATGTTTATTTCATGTGAAATAGTGACAATAACTGATATAAATCTAAAAATGTCTACTATTTTTTCTCTTTCCTTATCTAATAAATGAATCATGATTATTATTGCATTAAATCGTAGCATTGGATGAGTATTGCTTAGTGTATCGAATTGGAAGAATCGTTGCAGGAGGAGTTCAGAAAATTAGATCAATATATTGCATGTTCATATAGGAGATACCTTAATAAACAAGGCTTACTCTGGACTGGCACAAATTGAAAAAAAAACAAAATTTGCAAGAATAAGGTAACAGCATACATCTTATTTAAACACTGCTCTTATTCTAGATATCTATCTAATTGGTGTGCAGCTTTTTATTCATAGAGACCTTGATATCCTGAATTTTTTTGGACATTAGATTGAAAAGTCTAGAATTATTGTTATATGAAACTTAGATCTACTCCTAATGAACTGTATTTAAATAAACAGATGTGCCATTTTTTTTGACCAATCATACTTTTGTCTCAGGAACAGAATTGTTTTAACTAAGCCAATCAGTAATAGTGTTCACAGCTCAATTTCAATGGTGTCACCCCCACCCCAGCAAAGAGACTGGCCCGGGTATGGTCCCCGCTTTCAAATTTTTTATCATTTTACATTGTGAAAGAATGACTTGTGGCCCCCCTGAAAAATATTGTGGCCCCAAGTCAGTTTCCTCACCTGATGTTTTCTAGAAACTCCATTGCTCACTGTCTAATTTTGAGCCTTCAAATCCACGTGTCCAGAATTATCAGTGTTTGTTAACTGTATTCAAAGTAATCAATGACGAAGGAAAATTTTGAATAATTTCTAGTGTCAGAAATTCTAATCTTTTGTAGAAAAAGTCTGATATCAAAAGTTTTATGGGGCATAAGAAAGGAAACCTTCCTCATGAAAGGTCACACATATAAAAATGTCAGTTCAAATTAACTAATACATGTAATGTCTTATTCCTTATTAGTTGATAGAGTTAATAGGTATGATAGGAATTCAATACTGATTAAGGCTTTATAGAATACTCTACTAGCAAATTATTTCATTATACTTTACTAGTCATAACTGTATTGTTCCCTCACAGCAGCCTCTTTCTTCAATGTTTATTATCACATGAACCCTATTGGAAATGAAAAAAAATATTTAATTTAAATTATTACCCTTGTTCTTGAAAATTTGTTCAATATTTAGCTTGTAAAACTCTACAAAACACAATTCTCAAGGGATTTTGACAAAGTTATTACCTTTGTTCACAGAAACACGATCTACAAAAGGATTGAATATGTCATACTAGTGGTAGTTATTTAATCTTATCTTAGTTAAATTTTCTATTATAACCAACCCATGCTGAAGTGGGCGTATTTGGACATGATCCACTATCTTGTTTACAACCCTTGTTCATCAGAGGGTGTAAAGAGGCACAATTTGTGATGAAATGAATAGAAAGGTGATATTGTTTATTATTATTTAATGATATGAACCTTATCTTACATTAAGAACCTTGAAAAATAGTTTACACGAGTTATTGCCCTTGTTCTTTGATTTTTAGCTTTTGTTCACTCATACATGTTTATGGAAATGAGTTTGACTAACAGTCACATATTTTTTTCAGTTTGTAAAGAAACATAGTGGAATTGTTAGTGTTATTACTCATTTTATACACCTTACATGATAAAATATGTTCATCAGTGGACTTGTGCCCAGTGTCATATATAACTGAATCTCTGATTTCTGAAAAATCAAAAATACTATGTAAATATTGAAAAAAGCTTCAACACTTATTTTTCAATAATCACAATAATTTTTTTTTATGATGGATTTGTAGCATTTTAAAAGGATCCTGGTGAATAATTTTGACATTAAGTAGGTCCACAAATGAATATATACTGATATTCTATGATGAATATAATACACAGGTTAATATTATTATCCAATTCAATTTTGTCTTCATTCTAAGAGGTAACAAGTTGATGATTTTCTGCCTAATGTCTTAAATCAAACAAAGCTGTAAGATACAAGCTTATTTTTTCATAAGCTTGATGATGCTATAAACACATTATTGCATAGCTAACCTGTAACTTTGTAGGGGTTTACTATGACTCTTCAAGTTTTGAGACATTGATTAACTATGCTTGAGGGTTCTACTCTGCTCTGGAACCAGTTGTGAAGGTAAAAAGTCATGGTATTGTAAAGACTTCTTCTTCTGACTTCATTCAGATAAAAGAAATGAAAAGGAATTAATTGAAGTATGTTTTTATATTTTACAGATAAATGGAAGAAAATAATCTAGAGAGAAGTTCCTGAAGTTAAAATGGACTGTCCTGATTCTGATGATGTAGAAAGTTGTCATCCAGATTCATCTGATTTTGAAGATGAAAGTGATGATGAGAGTCGAGATAAAAATAGAGCTGTTACAGTTGAGAATCTGGCTGAAGATAGAATATCTCTTTCACTGAAAATCAAAGCCACTCTGTCAAAAAAATATGGAAAAAATGGGACAGAGCATGTAACCTCCTCAAAAGAAGTGTCAACAATTTTAAAGGCTAGCGATGTTCCCGAAGAAGGTATTGACAAAGCAGGTGGTAGCAGTGAACAAAATAAGGGAACAGACAAAAATTCGAAAATCAAAGCCACTCCGCTTTGTGCACCTGAAGATTTATCTACTGACAAAGAAGGGGATGTGACATCCAAGACCCTAATGGACGTTGAAGTAAATGGAGATGCTAATGATAACCCTATACAGGATGAACAATTATCAATCAAACCAGTACCACAGATCATCGATCAGGATTCAAGTGGTTTTGCCCCTCCAAATTGTAATATTGCTGAACTGATCAACAAAATTGTCTCCACAGCCTACAAATGTACAGAATGTGATATAGATTTAAGTAATTATAAAGAATGGAAAAATCATTTAAAAATGCACAATATAGATGTGTCAAATCTAACAGAAGAAGAAAGAAAGAGTCTTGGAGAATGTATACCTGAGTTTAACTGTGTTATATGTGGTTGGAAGGGCAAAAGAAAAGGGGGTCTTCAGGTTCATTTAAGATCTCATGAAAATGACGTGACATGTGATGTATGTGGAATAATGTTTAAGAAAGTTAAAGAACTCAAAATTCACATGAGATATCATGATTTTACTGAACATCAATGTCATATCTGTAAGAAATCGTTTCCAGACAACAACAGTTTAGTTCGTCACATAGCAACACACACTACAGAGAAATTGAAAAGAGATAGACATGAACTTTTGTGTGAAATATGTAGTAGGATGTTCCACGCTCCTAACCTTCTTGCTATTCATTTAAAAACTCATAAGAAAATATCAGGTTTTCGTTGTGAGAATTGTGACATAACATTTAAAAAAAGGTCTTTGTATGCTAATCATTTAAAGAATATCCACAATGATATTAAAGACAGTTTTGTTTGTCGTGTTTGTAAAATCCAGCTTGACACTAAGGATGATTTGAATGAACACATGAAGGAGCACATAGGTGAGCAATCTTTTAGGTTGAAGAACGAAAACGCGTTGAAGTTCAGAAAAACTATTTTCAAGTGTACACAGTGTGATAAGGTTTTTAAAAGAAAATCTCAATTTACTGTTCATATGATGATACATACTGGAGAAAAGCCATACATATGTGATGTTTGTGGCATAGGGTTTAGAGTGTCAGGTTCACTGAAAAAACACCAATACGTTCACAGTGGTTCTAAACCACTTAAATGCCGACATTGTGGAAAATGTTTTGCATATAATTCTTCTTTATTTCGTCACATGCTTCTCCATAATGATGAAAAACCTTATGTTTGTAAGACTTGTGGTAAAGGATTCCGAGCTTCCTCTTATTTAAAATCGCATCAACGTGTGCATGGTTTTGATGGAGATAATGATCCAGGAAAAACTTCTTGTTCAATATGTCA
The DNA here is from genome assembly GCF_000327385.1 of Lottia gigantea. Taxonomy (NCBI): domain Eukaryota; kingdom Metazoa; phylum Mollusca; class Gastropoda; family Lottiidae; genus Lottia; species Lottia gigantea. Next base: position 597,921 of record NW_008709979.1, on the reverse strand, counting down.
TAAGCAATACCGTTTTATTGATAACCATATGAAAAGACATTTTAAAAACCAACCATTTAAACCAAAATCTTTTTCAAGAGACTTACGTGCATCAACATCTTCTATCCCTAAGATTCGAAGTTTACCGCCTCCAGAAGCCACATCTGTAGCATCAAATTGCAATAAGCCTGAACTCATAAAAACATCGCAAATAATCAATTCTAATGAACCAATTTCATTTCCTGTGAATAATTCTAGTACATTTATAAAGGACCTTGGTGTTGCTTCTAAATCCACTTTTGGAGAAAGTTCACATGATATGACTATTGAGTTTTCTAGAGAGTTGGCAGCAGTTTCCAAGAATATAAACAAATCTTCTAGTCAAGATATTTCTGATGATGATTCTGGATTATTAATTGGATTTGATGATGATGATGATGATGACAATTCTGTCACTTCTCATGGGTTTGTCTCTTTGACGGGGAAGTCTGATGATAGTACAAACAGTCTGCATTCTGATCTTCACACACCTGAACCTCATAGTGAACAAGATGAAAACCCTGAAGACACCAATACAAATCATACACCAGATACAAAGAATGATTTTGACAAAACCCAAGAAGAAGCTGATCAGGGTAAAACGATTCATACCAAGCTTTGCCAAGATATCTGTGAAGATTCAGAGATGCTTGAAAATACACTCAAATCTACTATTAAGAAAATCGATATGGGTATTGAAGCAGAAATATCAGAAAAGCCAGTAGAAGGTTGTGGAAGGAAATTGCGGAGTTTAACGAGAACGAAATTGAAACTGGATGAAAATGTTAATGAACAAATAAAAAACAAGACGCATGAAAATACAGAGGTACCCTCCATCGAGGAAACAGATTTTGATGAAGGTGAGGATGACCATACTGAAGATGATTCAATGCTTCAAAATGTCATTTCACATCTTGATAACCTAATAGAAGAAATTAGTAATGATGAAAGTAAAAAGGATGACACCGCTAACTATGAGGTAACGAAACCCAAAAAACGTGGAAAAAATCAGCTTATCACATGTGATGTTTGTGGTGATGGATTTAAAACCACTTTATCTTATGAGGCTCATCTTCAAATTCACAGCACTTCTGATATATTACCCAAGGATGTAATATGGGATTTTTTCGAAAGTAAAAATGGAATTTATTTTTGTAAAAAATGTGATAAAAAATGCAAAACTAAAGGCACAGCCTTTGTACATTCGAAATTCCATTTAGGTATTGCTCCCTTCACCTGTGAAATTTGTGACGAAACCTTCCAACTTGCAGTTTCATTAAAAAAACATTATCTTTGTCATGGTACCTACAAACGCTTTAAATGTAAATATTGTGATAGAGGATTTAATTTGTCTTCTCGTCTTAAAAGGCATTTACTAACGCATGAGAACGCCAGAAATTATATGTGTGATACTTGTGGAGGTAAATTTAATACTCCTGGTTATTTAAGGGAACATATGAAAATCCATGGAAGCTCTGGTGAAGAAAGAAACAGAAAACAGAGAAATCGGTATAAAGCTAGAGAAAAACGCCAGTGTCCAGTCTGTGGAAAAGTCGTTAAGGAACTGGAAACTCATCTAAAAAATCACAAAAAAGAAAGAAATTACCAATGTTCTTATTGTGATAAAGCATTTGTTTCTTCTAAGACATTACACAAACATTCCAAAGTACATACGGGGATTAAAAAGTTCATTTGTCAATATGCATCTTGTGGCAAAGCTTTTTTACACAACTCCGATTTGAATCGTCATGAAATGATTCATGAAAAACGTAAGACCTTTAATTCTTTAAAATGTGGTTATTGTGTTGCTGTATACAGTAATGAAACTGATCTAAAAAAGCATTTAAAATTACATAAAAGTAGTAAATGGTCATGCGATATTTGTAACCGAGTATTTGAAAAACAAAACAAGTTGATATCACATGCTTCAGTACATACTCGAGAAAAACCTCATAAATGTAACCTTTGCACCGCAGCTTTTACTCAGAAGGGAACGTTGCAAAGACACATGAGGGAGCGCCATTCTCCAAAAATTATACTTTAGAGAAATATAAAATTCGTATATATATTGTTTAAAAATACAGTTGATTTTTACTACTTTTTGAAACAAATAATCAGTGTTTTTTTTTACCAAACTCATTTATACATTTTATATACGATGGTATCAAATAAGGGGTCTGCTGTTATGTATCGTTTCAGATGAAAAGCTAAAAGTAGTGGACGATACTGGGAAACATTAGGTGAGGGGGGAGTGCGAACAGGGACCACAAAACAATCCAGGAGGGGTAGGGTAAACTATTAGAATTTTGAAAGTGGGCGATAGTGACTGCTACAAAGTTATCAGACAGGGTAGAATTTCAGTTTGTTGGGACAAATAAGACTTATCCTTAAAGTTTTGCTTGCAAAATTATGCCGACTCAGCAGTGCATTTGATTCAGTTAAACTTACATAATCTGATGTCAAGGTGCAAAAATAGTCGAAGGTGTCTGTTACGGTGAAGGGTTATCTATACAGAGGAAGTAGAATAAGCGACTCTTATTTGCATCGTGTCCGATATCGAGTATTCGCTTCTTCTATTTACTACTGTACATTGTCTATAATCTATTATGCCGTTCTTTAACTGTATAGTTCCTTTTATTTATGATTTTGGCTCCATGGGAATTTAAGGCTTTGAAATGTTCCTCCTATTCTAAACTATGCATTGTTTAAGAAATCATAAACTTTTGTCTGACATGGAATTTGCACATTACTCACTAGCGGATCTGTCTTGGGTGGCTATATTGAGATTGTGTTATGAATCGTATAAAGCTTACTAAATCTTATATTAATTATGTATAATTATAAAGATCTTTTTGTCTGATTTCCAGTGTTGTAACTGGCCTTGCTAACCAAATAAATTTTAATTTTATTAATGTAATAGGTGAAATAACAGTAACAGGAAGTCCGTTTCCAGCATAAATATGTTCTGCTGCATCACACATAAGTTCACAAAACGACTATTTTTAAAATTAGCCTTACGCCTTTAAGTCTATCATCATCTCACCAAATCTTAAAGATAATGCAATTTCAGACTTCAAATTCCAAATCTAGACCAAAAATTACTCAAAAAATAGGCATGCAAAGAAAGAAGATTTCTAAAAATAGCCTGGACTACATTCGTACAATCATTTGCATTTTAATGTTTTAGTGGAGTGAGACCATTAGGTACAAGGGCCGAGTGAATCCACAGTTTTGTCGAGGGAGGCAACAGCAACAGGTTATCTCTTGTGTTTTCTTATTAAGTACCAAGTTCTACTATAACTGTTTATCTTTCTTTGCCTGAAACGTTAGGGGAAACACGTCGAAACAGTACATAGAACAGTGATTTTTTTCTCCTTAAATAAATAATAATAATATTTTATTGAAGTGTAACAAATTATAATAAACAGCAATATCTATATACAGAATAAAATAATGATTTCCGGCCATGTTATCACAGAAAATTTTTAAATACGGCAATGTCATTATTTTTAATTTTGTCAACGGATTGCCGATAACTAGTCAGTGAATGAATTAGGTTGCCGGTTACGAAAGGTTAAAGTTTCAATTCACATACAGGAATCTTTATCAAGCATAAGTAATGTTTTTTTTATTTACTGATGTTACATCTACTTCTAAATGTATTTTTAAATGTCTTTTGAAGACGGTTAATCGTCGGATGGCGTCCATGTAAACAAGATTTATCTCCCTTGTATTACACAGGCATTCTCAAGTGAGGTTGCTCGTCGAGTTTCAAAACACTTTTTGGACTTAAGAGGGTCCACCAAGCATTGCTACAGTTCGGGTTACAGTTTAGACAAAAGCAATTAGGTTTCGGAGAAGGGTTAAGCGTACCCATTGCTCACCATCTTTTGTACGCTAAATTGAAAGAATATAACAGGTTCGGGTAAACTCCTGCTGTTTTCAACATCAAATACGGTTGACTCAGGGAAGGGAAAAGATACGGTTTTGTTGCACATCCTCTCAACAATAATTGTTGATGGAAAATTTACTTACGTGGCTTTTATGGTCCTTCAAACATTACTACCCTTCTTTCATATGGTTTTTAAATAAGCCCACAGCCAATAGGGTTAACGTAACTGCAATGGAGAATAAAAATAAGAAAACAAAACAAGATACGAAACTGTAATTTTTTTAAATTACAATAGCTCGGGTTAGACTTATCAATGATTTACAAGTGTCTTTTATATGCAAAAAAGCTTCTTCTGGGATTCACTCATGCGACCTCAAAGTTGACGAGCATGTGCGAAAACCAATAGAGTTGGAGTTAAATGGGGTTAGGCGAGGGATGAACCCTTAAATGTCAGGTAAGCTTGTTTTCTTCAAAGTCAAGGATTATAGCTTGTTCAAACATGGTTTCCGCATATGAAACGAAATTGCCTGAAATAGACCAAAATGAAGTAAATATTTAATTGATTAGAAGGAACAATATTTCGGTCGTCCCCCAATTTTCTAGTATTTGACTAAGTATTATCTACTCGATATTTCATCTGTAGGAACACTTTGCTCAATTCCGATAACTCGTAATGCTGGACTCTGTGATAAGCTTGGGGCTGTTAATATCAGAGGAGACCTAATCAAAGCGTCATAGTGAGTGAAGTCTCGTCTTATTCCCTAGTTAGTCCCTGCTGGTGTTCTACATGGATTTACTATTTCTGGTATATATAAACAAAATTGTTTAAAACATCCAATAAAACATCCATCTCTTTGCCGTCCAAAATGTTCATACTTTTATTAATCTTTCAAAACGATAAAATAATATATTTTCTACTTTCCATTCCGATGTAATTTCACTGATTACCATAAATATTTAAAACTTCCTGTAAAAACGTTTGAGCTCTTTTGTATTTTTATTTATTTTCTTATTTATGACATGAACACTATATATTGTAATATATTAATGAGAGTGTTTACATAGGCGAAATTAGCCTCTTTCCCAGTTCCTAAAAAGTAGAAATCGTAATAGTGTAACATGTATACTAGTGAAACCTTGATGTGATGTGGTGGTATTGATGAAATTGATTTTTTTCGCTTCATTTAAGTAGCTTAAGTATTGGTTTTTGTTAAAATACTGGATCTTTTACAATTTATATTAATTATTTAAGCTTTCATTAGAAACAAAAATGTTACACCTAGGATCAAAATTGGCCTATAGAATCTCGCTGCACAGTTTGGGGGTAAGACCAAAACTTTGACAGACTGCCGTTCGAAAACTATCAGAGATGTAAAGTTGTAATGTGAACTGAAGGTACATACCCATCTGAAGTTGCTATATGTTCCAAATTTCAGGTTCTTACCGTGCAAACTCTGCCCGCTAAAGCACTTTGGTTTCAGATTTTTCCCGAAGCAAATTTTACTCTTGAAGATAAGGGTGGAACTTAAAAGTCGATTTTCACGAAAGTTTGAACAAATTTTGAATTTCTGTTTCTGACTGAAATGGACAGGGGACATGTTAAGCATTCATAAGAATCAAAAATGATATACCTAGGGTCAAAATTGACCGAGTTATGACCATTTCAAGTTGGGATAGGGGGTCGGTAGCCGGCCTGTTCAGTCCTATACAGTCCTACAGTCTCTTATTTCTTTAGATCAATATCAATATCCCTTTCATCCAGGATTACATTGATGATGATGATGTAGATCATGTACCTCAAATTCAACCAAATCCAACCTCTTTTATAGCAAACATAGTCCTAAAGTCCAGTAAACCCATTTTTAAAGTGAACTACATTAGGTTCTTTTAAAAGAGCTTTATCTTCAAGGTATTGTGGTATTGTGGAGTAAGAGTGGTAGCAAGCGCAATAACATATCCGATTTCTTTTACAGAGGTTATAATCGTCGAAATGTTCAAAGTTTTCTTCTTGCTTAGCCTATCGGTCGCTAACGGCGCCATGTAGAATGTCGGAATTGGTTATCAAGGAACCACAACTAATAAATAAACCAAGCACTAACGAAACGCAACCTAGTACAGGTTAGAGGATACTTAATTTTCTGTATACTGTTGTGGTCTGAAGCATATGGTTCAGTAAAGGGAGGTAAAAATCTTCTGCTTTGGAGATTCATTCAATTTATGCTGTACTGTATTATTTCTCTCTTCCACATCACAGGTAAATTTTAACTTTTATTTGTATTAATTATCATAATGTGCATTAGTCATCCATGTTTATGTTTATAATAAGAATAACTGTTGGCAGTGTTAATTATTTGAGAACTAAGTCAATTTATTGTCTTGATAGAATTGAGCATATTATTTGTATGACGCTTAGGTTGTTTTCCTCATTAATATGTATAAGCCATTTTGGCGGCAAATCCTCTTGCTTTTCATGAATATTAATGAGCCCAAGTCAAAATATGGTCATGTATTATGTCATTCACACCGGTGACTGTAATTCGCCAAACTTCCATACTCAATAATTTTATTATATAAACATTGTCAAAAGGATTCCGTAAGATGCTGTGTAAAAAAGATCTTGTATTGAAATTGACTCTGTTATTTCTCTCTTCCACAGGTACAACCTGAGCCCAACCAAACCTTATCCCATGAATATAAATTTGTTTGTTGACAATACCGGGATCAACAGAAACCTGAAATCCGTAACAACATTTGGAATAAATCAATTATTGATTAACTTGCTGGAAAAGTATCCCTGTAGTCCACAAAAACTTCAGGTTTCATATTTAACTATTGTTCAAACAAAATCCATCCCCTAATATGCAAAAAAAAAAAAAACTTAAAAAATATACGGAACGACATTTTTACTAGCTGTTGAGTGACAAAACAAATAAAACAATAGATCTAGAGCTTCATTTAGAAATAGATGTATAAGCTCTGAATATAATTTTTTTTAGTAATTTCAAAATGGCATGTTGGAATTTTTCAACGAAGTTGGGCCAAAACTGTAATGTAGATCTGGTGGACGGGGTGACAGTCGATAAGACAATAAACAGTCTGTGCATTAAAGAATACTAGGCAATTAAAAACCGCTGCCCTCACAAAATTTCCCTCATAACATAGTGCATGTCCTTATTGCAAAGTTTTTCGTTCTCGATTGGGAGGGCAGAGGTATGTTGTTACTGTATGTCGATCATCTATGAGTATATTCATGTTTATATATTTCATATATATGTACGATTCCTAAAATCTATTTCATGATGTTAAACTAAAATTGTGACTAGTCAATAGTATGATATTGATAGATGAATCTAGCCAATACACACTGCCAACACAAAATGTTACAATTGGCCAGAAAGATATATTTTCTGAAACTAATATTGTGATAGAGATTAATAATATAAACCTTTGTCAATGAATAGCGGATACTTCTAAACCATCAAGTAGATTAACTCAAAAACTGCCCTACTTATTTATTTCAACAGAAAGTATCGGCGTGAATCATGCTTTTACCAAGCTATCAGCAATGAGGATCGCCTCTTTATATTGCTCCTCTGTAACCCCACCGGCGCCCCCATTGATGGTAATCTCTCCGAACTGCATCAATGATAAGGAGCAACACTGTGTTGAAATATGATCTCAACCAATGCTGCAATTGACAACAATTATCAGAAATAGCCTATAATTGAGAAATGGAATTCGATTTCTGGTTGAGTTATAAAGAGAATCACAATTGATGAAATGATTCACTTGAAATAATGTTATTTAGGTCAGTCAAGTTATTCATTGTAATAACTATTCTTGACACGTTTGGATTTCAAACCATCTCTTTTCTAATATTGATACAATTGATAGTTATTCTCTTTCTAGTTTCATACACTAGTCTTCTGATGTTCAAACAGGTTACCATTGTTCTAATTCATGACAAAACCTTACCCCGACTCACTGTATCTGAAGGAGTCTGCATGACAATGTAATGATTATTACCAAAGACAACTTCCATAGTGCTGCTTGCTAGTTGGATGTGAAGGTTTCGTGATTACTATGGCACCGAACCGTCCATTGAGCAAATGCATCATGTGGCCATGTTTTACTTTGTTGAAGTAGTATGATCTTATCGTTGATCTGAGAAGTTGAAAACTGGCCGCAGCCCATTCTTACTCTTTTCGAAACACCTGATGGTACTTCTCTTTGGAGGAGTTCACTACTATACAACTTTTACTCTCGATTTTGCCATACCAAAGCAAGAAAGAAAGATATTAGAGGGAACGAGAGGAAGTGGACAACAAGGTAATGAGGGACAGAAGACGAATTAACAGAGGAAGGAAGAAGAGAAACGGGCAAGTAGACAGGAAAGGTGAAACGTGGGGAAATGAAGGGAAGGACCAGTAATCATTGGATATTAAATGGAGTTTTATGTCCTACCTTTCTGCACCACGTGGGCCGATGACGACAACGCCATGCCGGGTGCAATTAGGGAAATTTTGCCAGGACAGTAGCACTAGCCTGCTCTTTTTCGATTTCCAACTGTCGAAGGATCTTTAACGCGCACAGCCTGTAGTACACTCGGTTAACTTATTCATCCGAAAGACAAGACGCTTTTTCCATGTCAGTCCTTATCTGCAAATCCGAAGGTATTATTTCTTTTGGAGAGGAAATGAAGAGAGTGGAAAGCTTTGACACTGACTGGTCAAAAGATTTTCTCTTAGATCGAGAGGTACGTATTGTACCACCGTGCAATGTTTCGAATTACAGTACTCCGGTGTCCGTCGTACCATTAATTCAACCTATTTCTAACCGAAAAAATTTCGGTCAAGTAAAATTGCGGTGAATCCCCCCCACCCCCAAACGTATATAAAACAATAACATACTTGTTATAAAATTTGAAATAATTTGATAATAATAATTAAATAATCTTATTGTAAAATCAGATACTTGTACTATTTCTAGACTAAACGGTCCATAGTTCCTCGTGGAAATTTGGATCACCAAATGGTTTAGTTTATTAGCAAATTACAATGGGATACCGCTTATATCAAACCCTGGTCGTATGATTGCAGTCTCATTAAGGAATGCTATTAATCTTAGGTTTTGTGATCCACGAACATTGACCGATCTGTTGCACTATAGCAAAATGTCCACCACAATTTTAAAAAGTTTACATGGTTGCACACAAATGTTTGATTAGGAAAATATTTTTAAAGGTGTAATGTTGTGTTGAACCTAAGTATTTTCTGTTGTTTTAACCTCAACCTTTTTACTGGCAAACGGTGCAAATTAAACATTGCAAGTTTAAAGTCAAGTTTTTATTGCTGAAGTTCACACGCAACAAATTTTATTGACACATTACCCGTTGATTTTGAAGTTGGTGATATAAAGGTTAATATATAGTTGACATTTAGATGAAATGGTCTACAAACTTAACAAAATGCTGCCATAACACAAACCTTATACCCCAAACTATAGCCTCAGTAATGATCAGCATAAATATTACAGCCTGTAGAAGTACTACTGCGTGGAAATGGCAAAATCCCTTCAAATATACTTCAAACTACAAAATTAACTTTCTATTGCTATAATGGTCTCAAGAAAAGACCAGTCGTAATTTTAAGTTTTAAACGCCAATAATTCTGCACATGGATCTAAAGGCTCAAATTTCGACGTGAGCTGTGAACACTATTTTTGGTAATATTAGCTAGAAAATTCTTGTTTCTTAAGTACGATTGGTCAAACGGTTGGCTGTCCCTTTAACCAGAATCAGCTACGGCGCCAGTGGGGATACAGGGGAGGCATTTCTTCCCTAGAAAAATGGCTTGCACCCCCAATTGTACCCTCACTGTATTTTCAACAAATCTAAATGTTTAAATATTTTTTTCCAAAATAAGTGTCAGAATGCAAAAAATCAATTCATTTTTTTCTAAAATTTTCTTGAGAGAACCGCTAAGACGCTCTATCAGAGGCTTGTGGCTGTGACACCACCACAGAGTAGCCAAAATTGAATTCAGCCTCAGCAGTTGTTCCCCCATTGAGTCAGTCTGCTATGTATCCCCAGTCTCGGAAGGCTGGCGCTGCCACTGACCAGAATGATTGATCTTTCTTTTACTTGATTTCGACTCATACATTTTAAGTCACTTGACTGCCAATTCCACCAAGAATATAAAAACGAAATCATGGTATATTAATTTAAATCATTTTTATCCGCCCACATCAAAATTCAGAAAATTGCAAAGAATATTTAGAATTAGTTATTGCCCTTGTTCTTTACAACGCATTCAATTTTTAGCTTGTAAACACTGTAGAATCCACAATTCTTGACAGTTTTTGACAAAACTTGGCGTGAGAGTTTGTTATCATCCAACGATGAACCCTATTGAAAATCAGAAAAATGGAAAAATAATAAGTACGAGTTATTGCCCTTGTTCTTGAAAATCTGTTCAATTTTAGCTCCTCTACACTGTAAAAGGCACATTTCTTGACAGATGTTGAAATTTGGTGAAATTGTTTTTATCACCCTGAGATAAGCACCATTGAAAATCAAAATGTGTTATATGAGTTATTGCCCTTGTTCTTGAAAACGTGTTCAATTTTTAGCTCGTAAACACTAAATATGACACGATTCCTGTCGGATTTTGACAAAACTTAGTAATATAGTTCAGTATCGCCTCTGAAAGTAATATTTCATACTGGTGATTTTTACCTTTGCTGGAAATGATCGTCACGAAATTTGCTATCTGATGATGCACTGAGCGGGAACAAATAGACCGTTGTGATATAAACATAACTACCAATGACTTAATGGTCAACTTCATCGGAGGAATCGTCAGGTATCATTACAAAAAAGTTACACGTAAAAACGGAACTTTTAGCAGGTTTTAACGAACTTACAAATCCGCCTCTCAGCCAAATTTTTTTTTCATTTGTCTCTTAAAAGCGCCTGGAAATTCAGACAGTCTAATAATATTAAAAGAATTGCTGTAAAGAAATACAATAATGTGAAACCAATAAACACTATTAAATATATATGTCAATAAACAGTGTCTAGAATTTGGGAAATGATTCAAATCTATTTCAGGCATAATATTATTTTACATTAAACGCATTTTTTCTAATAAAAATCGTGTTTTGGGAACAAAAGAAAATAAGATAAATTTATCAAACAATATTGTGATAAATATAGAACAATGAACAGGGAAACATATTTCCTGAAAGGACTGAATAAGTGAGAGATAACCTGAGGATGTCGTCTACTGCCAGCAGTTAGTTTACCTCCGACCTCCTGTACACTGTCAATAAACCAAATACATACACCAATAGAAATTCACGTTACATTGACACAGTCTCGATGTTGACAATGTTTTCAAGTTGGTAGTTAGTGAGGGTCTCCTTTCATCAGTCAAGCAATTTCTTATAATTTACCCTTACTGTTTTTTAGTGGATATTGGACGATTGAAATGAAACATTGGTACATTTGTTATTAGTGATTAGTGGTTGTAGAAGAAGTCGAACACCGAAAGAATTTGCTATTTCTGATTCTCATCTGGTTTCATCTTCAAGAACGGATTAGAATAATTTGGTGAATAATTAACGTATTGCAATCCGCCAACAAATATATAAACTAGAATATCTAGATGGTGTAATTAGGTGTTCATTTCTTTATAATTGTATCTGTACGTATTGGAGAAAACAAAGTTGTTGTGCAAATGTTCGTCTCTGAAATCAGGAAGTTAAACGAGGAAGCTGAATCATAAAGAAGTTCTAGAATATTTGATTTCACTTACAGATCGGTATTCGTCATTTTAAGGTGTAATTTTAACTATGAAGGAGTAAATCGCTAATTATAGTTGTCAAGTAGGGTGTGTCGCACAAAAAAACGTACTTCATACCAAATATCCAAATCTATACAGATCCAGTTATATTTTTAGATCACTCTACAGTATTTCAAAGTCTCAATATGTTCAAGTTAAAAGGATTCAGTATTTTAATTTTATGGATTTTAATGTTTTTAGTTGATTCAAAGGTAAGATTTTCTCACATGTACTTTTCATACTTTCAATTCCAATGTTTTTGTCACTGGAATTTTGTACCTGTAACTGAGCAAAATGTACGATTATGATATTTTATGAAATAAGAAATTTTGTTATTAAAACTTGTGTTTTCAGGGTGAGATTACATCCTCTCTAATCATTATCAAGAACTAAAATACACAATTATAGTAAACAGCGTTTCAAAGTTCGAATGAAAAATGAACCGAGGTTGAATCTTTTTAATTTTCCAACATAATAATATATTATTTATCAATTATGACTAAAGAATTATACGAAATGTGTCTAAAAGGTGAAGTTGTCCAAAACGTTGTCAGTGTTGTCTTGCAATCGTTCAAGTTAAATGTCAAATTGGACTATCACACAAGTCCGAAGCGATTCCAGATGTCAAGATTCTTTCGAATTTCTTAAAGCTGTTCCTGAGCAACATTTAAAGAAAGAAATAAATATTCTGAATAATAATTTCCAAGGAGATAAGGTTTCATTAAATATGACAAACAAAAGTTTCCTATTTTTGGGGCAAGTCTTTCCTAGCATCTTAAATTGTAAGATGTCAATCTTAGATGATCTGAATCATACACGTAAATACAATATAAATACCACTCATGAAGATTTATTACAATTAACATGAAAGTGTAGATGGGAGAATTTACACCCCCCTCTTCCTCAAGAACCCCTTCCCCCTCTCTCCAACATCGCACATGTAAAAAGTACATACACGACACATAAAAAATCTCAGACAAGTTAAACAAAATTAAGAGATGTGAAAAAAGAAACGGCCGCAAGAAGGAAATTTCACCCTTAGTAAATATTCTTAGATTTACCTAACTAAATACAAGCAGAAAAGGTTCAGAAAGTATAAAAATGTCACTTGTTAATTTACTAGATAAACTTTAACAGTGTAGCCAGTTAAGTTGTATCAACTTTGATAAAAAAAAAAAATCTATCTCAGATACAAATGTACTTACTAAAGTCTATGAGTATGCACCAAAGTTTGATATACTGAATATCTCTTGTAGACAGTACTAGCTTTGTAGACTCCGATAGTTGATTAAATTGGAGGCATTAGAAAGGGTATGTATAGGTTCTATCTTGCTATCGATATCCGTCAAAGTCATTGAAGCGGTGATCAAACATAATGCAATCTACTCATTTTTACCAAGCCTCAATTTTGTTTTTTCAAAGGAAATCTGTAAAGCAATTTGGTTCAATTTACAAAGTTTTATGAAATTTTATTCATAGTAAGACAAAATATCCATGCTAGATATATTTTATATCTATAATATTCAAATTTAAGTCAATAATGTATAAATCACTAATTGTATAAATGCTCTGCATAATACAGGGAAAGTACAAGTTTGAAATTTAAACCTAAATCTATCTATATTATCTATATTAAACCATTACAATATTTGCAAATAACAGTCTCAATATTAAAGTACACTTCCTTCTTCACAAGAACTCAAATTCTGTAGCCAGGAGTTTTTTTAAAAAAAAACATTGATAGACCTACAGTCATTTATAAACTCTATTGCTTCAATTTTGCTTATGATGACTCATTTCCATTATATTTTCTTCTTACTATTAACTATGCTATTAATACTGGAGAGAGGTGTATTTGAAATGAATTTAAAGACATACGTGACCTGTCAATTTGACCTCAACATTTATTTATACAATATCGACAACAGTACAATAGGTACACATTGCTCTAGGTATGTAGCTTCAAAATCTTTCACAACATTCAAACAAACACACTCCCCTAGCTAGTTAAATTTGAATTTAATTATAATGTAATGATGTAAGTCATCTGTATTGTAAAGTGTAAACAGCACTCCTTGTCTTATACCTAAAACTAAATCTGTCTATACTATTTGGGGGCGACTGAGAGATGCTTTTTGTGGGCGTCTGGGTGGTGGCTAATTCGGAGCGATTTATACAAGCAATGGCTTTAGTTTGAATTAAGTATATCGTGAATTTATATAAAAAAAAAAACAGATAGGCCGATAAAATTTGACACACAGTTCGATACCATTCTGATTATTTTAAAAAATTGTATAAGCCAAGGGGGAAATATTTGTTAAATAATTAGTTTCAAATTTAAACTGTCTGATGGACAATCACGAAATACAAAGAAAAGACCCATTAACATTATTTGTAACCTTATTGATATCCGAATAAATTGTGTCCTTGGTATAAAAAAATCGATTTTTATAGGACATTGTCGAACATTTTAGATCCAGATAACGAAAACAACTAACGTGACCTTCAGATTCTTTTCTGCAATACAAACGTCGACGACATTGGACACACACTTCTGTTTTTATACACTCAATAACACAACATATTAAATAGTGCACCAAATTCATGCAATATATAACTTTACCTTGATATTGTGAAATTAAGATTTTAGTTTTCCAATAACCTTTTAAAGTGTTCGTGTCTTTTAACAATGTATCTCCACAATGCCTGCTGTCAACGTCTGTGAAATTTGATGTCGACATGCTTTATTTTTTATACATTTATCTGTATATGAAATATGAAAGTTCAGATAAATTGATATAACATAATATGTATGGTTGACTTGCCCAATGCTGCAAAATACCAAAGAAACAGTTTATTTTAGTACAAAATAATACTATGTCGAATTAACCTCATACATGATTATGTTTTTATTTCAGCCCATAGGAATTTGTAAGACATATTTTTCAATAATTGGTATTGAAGGAAATTCATTGAATGGCCAAGCATTATGTAGTCGAACAGAAATTCCTTTTGTTTACTTTGTTCTCAAATGTAACGACAGTAACAGGTAAATATTGAGTAAATTTACACAAGAAAAAATGAGCAACCCTTACCAGAGTCTTCTTTAAATACGGTAAAGATAAAATACAATAGAAGTATAACACAAGGCTGCCGTCTTTAACAGTATGGCTATTATTACTTGTGTTAATAAAATCTACAGATTATACTGAGCCCGAGACTCCATTAGAACAAACTCTTAGCCTCAGATCAATGTTTCGAGGTTTAATGATAGAAGAAAATTTAAACGACTTCTATTATCACTACAAATATGTTAGCTACATTGTTCAGTTTCAAATGAAATGTTACGAATATTCACCCTTCTTACACTTTCCCTTCTTTTTCATCGCTCGACGAAATTTTTTTAAATTTAAGACAGTTATTACTACTTTGATTTTTTCTTGAAAAAAAAAACTCAGGGTGAAAGTATTTTTATTTTCCAGTTTAAAATGTGCCAAAAATGTCCAATGGTCAGCATTAAGCGTTTGTGATAAAGCCAATGTTCATCACGAGGAGATTCCAGTTACTACGGCTTTAAATACAATAGATGTAGGTATCTATATTCCTTTCAAATTCTTCCAACAGTCCTTAAAGCAGCATCAGTTTTAATATTAAAATATGTAAACGTCATATATACAAGTGTGTCCGATTTGTTCGTTGTAAACTAATCTGTATCCTTATAGGATTATCTGATCGTTCTGTTGCATTCTGAATTGTTAAATGAGAATGACATGTTAAGTTTGTAGTAATCTGAATCGTTCAATGGTTGATTATCTGATCGTTCTGGTGTATTCTAAATCGTTATCTGATCATTCTATCGTTTAATGATAATGGCTTGTTACTTTTGTAGTTATTTAATAGTTCAATAGAAATATATAGAAAACTGAGTCTTTCATATAAAAAAACCTTATTGCCTTATTGCAAGTTGTCTTCTTAATCTCGAATAACATCATTTTGTAGTAAAAATGACCAAGCTTATTAAGCTCTTGCGAATTATGTTAACTCCAGGCAGTAATTCGTAAAAAAAAACAAATTCGCTGTGACTTGAATAATAAAATATTTAAGATACAAACACATGTTTATTTGATTAGTGCAGTTATCATGACGGTATTTATTTGTTATTTGCTACAACGTTACAAACTAGTCAAACATCGGATTGACTGCTGAATTTTTCATAATGTATGTGAAATCACGTCTAGTAAATTTCACCTTGATAGAACTTAATAGTTGGCCTTGATTATCGGAGAGAAATTGATCTAAACTTCTATCAAGTTCAATAGAACTAAACAAATAAATTGATTCAGTGAATTTTTATTTGATGAACAAGGAGCACAACATGTTAGAAGTGTTAGTTGCAACTCTGTTTTTACAGTGTTATATTTTGTACGATCAATATTCTTAGACTAATCGTTCTTTTCGGGTAAGATGGCAACTGTGTCCCATTGTCAGATGCACTATATAATAAATTTGTCAATGTTAATGTTTTTTACACATTACCAGCCAAAATGTAACATTCTAGAAAATTTAAAGGACAGCTACAGAATCGTTGCTCTGACCTTGTCGTTTCAAGACCTTCAAACGACAAGATACAGACATATTCCCATCCTTGGCTAAAATCGAGTTTATTTAGACCCAACTCTTATATTTACAGGTAGCTTTAGAGATTAAGTTTGGATTAGTGTTTTGTTTATATGTCCAGACGTAATGAAACAATTTTTTTTACATCTTTGCCCAAAACTTGATCGGTGTCTCTGTAATTTTTGCGTAGTTAAAACTAGTCGATTCCGGACACAAATATGGGACTCTATCCAAGTATTGGAAAATATATAAGATACGATCAATTTGATTAATCCGCCTTATATATGACACCTGTTCCAACAGTTCTGTTTTGATATTTTTAATTTTATATACACGTAGATTATACACGTAATCAATTTGTTAATCCCCAACCCAAACAATTACATGAAACGTACACGTTAGTATATGATAAAAAAGTTTAAAATTCGTAAATGTTTTACCGGCAAAAGATGCTGTTTCATTGCCATATGATATATGATGTTTGCACCAAATTCTCCCATTTGAATTTAATAATTGTTAAGGTATGAGTAATTAAAAAGATTGTATAGGTAGGAATAAAAGCACCATGCACTAATATTCTCCAATTTGAATAAGATTTCCGCCCATAGATGACTATTTTACACCTGGATAATTCATTTCATTCTTTGTCGTGATATCGAGAGGCCATCAACCTTATATTTAAATAAAGTTTAACCGCATATCTTACATATACCCACTATCTCAATATTTATAGATGATACAAGAACCTTTTGAGTCATCTTTGTTCTGTGGTTCATGTCCTCATTACCACGGCAACCATTATATTGTCTCAGCAAACACTTGATAAATACATAGAGTTACAATTTCAAATATTACAGTAAGAATTCACTGGATTTTGACTGATGTTTTGAGATGAAGTTGATACTATTTTTATATAGAATAAATAAAATGACATTCTTTAGTTTGTATGATGTCAATATGGTATAAGGTATGAATACAATGGTAAAGAAATAAGAAAACTTGTTATGCATTTTACAGTAAAACGTCTGCAATCGTATGACCTAAAAGTCTTTGGTCAAGATGATCAATCAAATATTTCTTCAATGCGTCCGGGATTTCAAGAAACTCTCCGAGAAGATTTCATTCCTTTCCACCATAATATTGTATAAAAAAAAACGTGATAAACAGTTATGTCTTAAAATAAAGTCATTCAGTACCAACAGCATTAAAAGATGAAGAAATCACTCTAAAACTTCATGATTTCACAATGTTCTGGGTCAAAAAAGTAAAAGTATATTTTCACGAAAAACATCTGAAAGAGAGTAACAAAAAAATCATTTTCTATTTCAGACAAGCGAGTTATCCATGGAATTATCTTTATTCATTCAAACTGAAGATGAAGTACGATCAGTTGATGAATTTACTATCAACACAAAAGTTGACCCAAATGATGAGAATCTGAAAACATTTGTAGATTCTGTTGGTAAACTTCACAAAACACAGTAAGTACTAAATTATTTTTTGAATAATTTCTTTCATAAAGCCTGATATTTCATATACATGTACTAGTTAAAAATCAACAAATGTAAAACCCATAAAGGCGAACTTTGGATAAATTACATGCACAGCATATATCCACTTAGCGTTTCACAAATTTAAATTACCTTTTAGCTGATACAATGAACCCTTTTCAGGCTAGAAGTAGAATTCCATCGAGTGTGTAGTTTACCAGATAAACTTAAAAGCCCACGTCAAGTAATATCTTATCTATTACGGAACCATCCGAAAAGAAGACGAAAACGAGCAGCTGCTACTTTGGAGTACGCCGATCCAGGTCTGTCGGAGTTACAACCAAGTGTATCGTCAAATAATGGAAATCCGTATCTCAGAGATCCCTTTCCATTATCAAAGACTGATACGGAAGTAGGTGTTGGACAGATCAACAATGTACTGCCTTACCAAAGGCAGACAACCACTGAAGAACCTTACAAACAATTCTGGAGCAAGATAGCGAAGTTTAGTCAAGTAAATACCACAACTGATTCTGCCCCATCTATAACAATTGGTCTCAGGAATCCCTATGTAACACCAGCTAAGACATTAACTCCATACCCAGGATCCTCGAAGAGTACATCTGCATTAAATGAGCTTTTGTCAAGAGATAAAATATTCTCTGATGTTGTTAATCAGGATACCTTTACAGTACCATCGACTTCATCAAATCCCAGAGTAACAGCAAGATTCATTACTAGACCAGCTGTAACAGTACCATCAACAACTTCACCATCATCTTCTTCTAGTATGTCCCGACTATTAAGTAGCACATCAGCTACTACTACGTCAATAACGACTGCGAGAAAAACACCAACACCACAAACATCACCCACAACATCACCAACATCAACAACATCAACAACAAGTCAGACATTCACAACACCATCAACTACCTCAACCACAACCATTTCTAGCCCTTCTACAACACTTGAATTACCAACAAGTTCGAAGTCAATAAAACCCCAAACACCAATTCCAACATTAACAACAACAACAACAACAAAAACAACACCGCCACCACCAACAACAACAACAGCAACAACGGAGAAACAACAGTCAGCGTTATCAACCAGAGTTCAGAACACAGTAACAACTTCACCAACAACTACCAGTGTACCCAGAACGACTAAGCAAACAACTGAGATGGTTACAACAAAACAACCAACGTTAAAACCGATGGTTGATGATGTAACAGAGATATCAACGACGAAAGAAGAGAATACGACAGAAAACAGAATTAGCACTGAACCAAGTATTAATACCCCACTACCATCAGGTGAAACAGACACATCAGCTAGTTCTAGTTCTTCTCGGATGGAAGGCAGTGGAACAGATACGAGTGGTGGGGATGATAATTTCTGGCCAATTGTAGCAGCAATGGTAATTGGTATTCCATCAGTGATCGTATTTGCAATAGCTATTACAGTTATTCATAAGAAGAGGTTAGGTAGAGCTCCTCGTTTTATGTCATCATCTATGTATCCATCGCTCTAATTAGCACAGCACTAAGGTAGGCATTACAGCACACATCTCTCATTTCTAACCCAATGTTGTAGATCTCAGATCTCACAGATTATATATCACCATTAACTCATAATAGCCTATTATACACTAACAAATATCAAGATTTAGTTTCAGGTAACCAATTCCTCGGTAAGTTGTCGTTTTAGATTGTAGGCCGGCATTTATAGTTCTTTGCGCTTTTTATACGAAACACTTCATTTTGTTATATTTTCCATTTGTATCTTCTCCCAATTTCCAAACGAGTCGCCCTGATAATGGATTTGGTATCATGAATGCATCATATATCACCAAATGCGAAATAGAGCAAAATCTAGACAAGACTTAACATTCAGTTAACTGTAGCATTAAGACTTGTAAGTTCATTCATGTTGGTTCTTCGTTATGTTTTTTTTTGTCAATTTGTTTAATATTTTATGATCACGTACATGTATAGTAGATATGAAATCGTTACATCCCTAAACTTATGTGAAACATGGTACAGTATGTAGAAGAAGTTTTCTAAATATTCACTCGAACAGTAACTTTCTTTCAGGTCAATGGCAAGACCTCGACGTGGGTCCTCGCTACATCTACATGGATCCTACGTGAGAAATGTTGCAGCCAGAAACTCAATATCGGTTTGATAATAGCTGTAAGAGTGGAGAATGTTTTTCTTTCTTTGGTAAATTTTGCATGTGAAATTGAATGTGTTGAGTGATTTTTAATCAGCCATGAAGAGAAAGCTCTGTGACATTTTTCTGCATCATATATTTAGAACTGTATTGTTCCAGCTGATACCGTATGTATTCGTATGTATTTATGAATGTTAAATGAAACTAGTATAATAGCTTAAATTTCAATTCGTACTCATCTTCAAAATGGTCAAGTCACTACGTCTTCATCTTAGACCTTGACTGCAATGGCGTACAATCGAATTATATCGCTTACAGTTAAACAAGAAAATTGACAATTGCAGTCAAGATGAAGACGTAATACCTTGACCATTGTGAGGATGTTTCGTACTCAGCTGTTTATTATGCTAATGTAATAGAATGAAGGGCATATAATAAACAAAAAACATTACAAACTATTTGGATCAATTTGAAGATAGTATTGCAATGCCCTCTTAATTGTTTGCCCTTTATTCTTAAATTAAAGAGAATTTTTGATGATAGAACCATTCATTATGTAAAATGGTTCATTTGTAGTAGAGCATCGCATGTTCATATACTTTGTTTCTTCTAAAGGGTAAGTTTTGCTGCTTAGACAATTGATTCACGTTAATGCATGTCCAATTCTGGAAATTTATAGCATGTCTAAGTATACTTTTTTAGTAACATTCCTTAATTTCATCAAAATAACAGGATTGAGCTTGGCATTACCATTTATGAATTACAGATATATATCTTGCTTATGCTGATGTTCTTCGCATTTTTTGAGTTCGTGGAAACTATTTTGAATGACATGATTGTGACATGCCAGTGCATCCATTACGAAATTCAAAGGCTCAAAAGTTTGATAGAATTTTTCTTAAAGCTTTCATGCTTTAACCAGAGGTTTGGTTTTGGTTTGTATTTCCGTGTGATTGTTAGAATTATTGCTTTGACTGTATTTATTTATTCCATCTCGTTTTTATTGATATTTCGTGGATTAATGATCTAAAGAGGTTCGATTTGGAAGTGATGTAAGTAGTTTGTTCTTCATTCTATTAGAAGTTATTTTGTCTTAGGTTACCTTCGGAATTTTGGTTGACCTTCCTTTGTAAGTACTTTACTTGTATATTAAAAAGCATTTTTCGCTGTTCTATGTCAACTTTTGGCCTTTCTTTCTTTCCACACCCAAATACTTTGATAATGACCAGTGTTAAACATAAATAAATATTAATTTATTCAATTTGCATCTTGTTTTGTTTTCGACTCGGGACTTGGATGTAGGTTACAGTCTGAAACCTTTTGCAGCATTTTGAACTCTATTGCAATTGAGCTTCGGCATGAAACGGGATTTTAGATCTTTTTGTACCATTTGACTAAAGTAAAGAAAAAATTAGCTTCAGTCTTGGCATTTTAGGAAATTGGCTTAAATAAGTACTTTTCTTGGTTATTATAGTTACGAATTGAATTTAGATACCCGCATGTTTACGTAGTTCGAACAGTATATATATAATTGATTGCTTTGTCTCAGTTTTTTTGTTGTTGGATATCACTTCATCGTATGATTGTTTGAATTTGCTTGTTATTTATTTATTGTATATGTAAATACAGTTTATAGTTCATAATATTGCTCTAGGTATTATCGGTTCAATGTCTATCCATTCTGGCTTTTAGCTTCTTGGGTCTTTTATTTATACATTTTATAGCATAACCAAGTGTATATTTTTAAACTGTTGTAAATACGTATTTATTTGGATATATTATTATTTTACCATTTTGTATCACCATTTTGCACGTATATTGTATACTGTGTATCCGCTGATCTGCTGTATGTGAAATTGCTTGAAGCATGACTTTTGTAACCTCATTTGTTAGTTGCTGTAAAGTTTTTTGCAGGTGAACGATCATCAGTAACAAATGTAGAGAATAGCTTACGAGTATTTAGTTAACAGAAGATCGTCGGATTCGGAGTTTGTCACATCATCTTGCCGTACACAATTTTTCTTTTCATACATTTAAATGTTCAACAATCAATTTGATATAAAGTCAATTCAAACGATTGACAGTGATGGAGATTGCCAAGAGAAATATCAATGTGAACACACAGCTTTAAGATGAACACATTATCCACTTCGTTTTGTTATATGACGTGAGGGGCGGATTCGAAATTCCAAGTCAAAGCTGTTGTTTACACCTATGATGTACTATGAGCAATCGAAATATTTCACTGTCTATTGTTTTAGTTGAGTTAGTATGAAATTGGTGTAAGTCTTGTTAATTATTTATTTTAATGTAAAAATCTTGCCGTTCATTTTAAACGATTTTTTCACTCATATTCAGCCACATAAGGGACGTAACTCCCTTTAAAGTATCTTGCCTAATAATGATAATACTATTATGATCATCATTGCCAACTTGTTTTAATGCTTCTATCGACTTCAGCATATTTATGAGTTTTGTGTGTGTTTCTTTACATGAAAAATATGTCATGGGAAGCGACCTATAATTTGAGCATGAATGCCTTCAAAATATTATTTCAAAAATAATCATTTTTGTGAGTGGCGATTTTCCAATTCAAAATTCAAAAATTTGACGGTTACTTCTCGAAATGGTAAAATTGACGCTGTGACGTACACTGTAAAACTATAGATACAATAGGAAAAGAAGATAAGAATCGCGCCCACATCGTGTCAAGACACCGTACCTCGTCTATGTGCATTTTAAGTAGAAAATACTGTAAAAGCGCATACACGCAAGGTATGTATTCGGGTATGTGGACATGATTCTCTTCTCCTTTCTTCTGTATCGATAATCTTGCTCCATACACATAGCGTGGCTCGTCTATTTGAGTTTTAATGCACAGCCAACTCACTTGAAAAGTAACCACATTCTCTTGGTTGATCTGAAAAAATCTGCGATGTTATTTTCATATTTCAATATTTCACCATGTTTCAAATGTCGAGTCCCTAATACATGCGGGTAATTTTACTTACAATAAACTAAACTAATACCTTACCGTTATTTAATTCTATAAAATTTTGACTTGGTGATTTATTACCTGTTTGATTTTTTTTAACTGTGCGATATATTGTTCTTTTATGCACTAGTCATCTTTGTAAATATTGTATTGTAATTTTCTAAATGTGAATATTTCTGTCAATTGTCTGATGTTGTGTTCTATTAAACAGACGTCTGCTTGCCTTTCATAAAGATTTTTCTATCATACTTTGTTTAATAAATCAATAAAAACAACTGAGTGTGTTACATTCTTTCGAAATTTCAATCTGAATAATTATGAATAAGAATAACGTTCTCCAGTTTACAATAGGCTGAATCGCATTCACATAGATACGATACTCATAATGAAGACGTTTCTATACTCTACCGACGAACCAGGTTGATGATCAACACAGATCAAGAATGCCAGTGCCAGTAGCGAGTAGACTATACCGGTGTGAAACATATGGAGAATGCGTAAAGGCTTTTGATGAGCTTTATAATTTGCCTCGTATATGATTTAACAATGTAACAACGTTTCTTTGATTTATTTAAATAAATTAATCGAATATATTACTGTCATAATTATTTTTGTGTACATTTAAACCATAGAATAGAAAAATATTCCTTAAATAAAATAGATTCTTAATATCTTTAAAATTATCACAGAAGTCTGGTATACGAACACATGTTCTAAAAAGCACATATTAATCCCAAAGCCATCATACTTATATATATAAAATGCACAGCATAAAGGGCTTGTTAATTATACATTTACACAATTCTTATTCCCTCAAAACGATCTCTAGGTTCTGGTTGAAAAGTCTGAGTATAAAGCCTATCTCTCATAGCACTTGACCCTGGTTGACCCCAACGCCTGAAATAGTCATTATTTCTATTGGATCTGACTGCCAAGGTACCTTGTTTCCACTTATGTTGTAAATGCTGTAGATTCTGTTGAAAGATTGTTTGTAGTACTGGCACCTCACTGTTATAAGATGGGTGTCTCAAAGTTCGTAATGTATTTCTGTTCATTGTTTCGTAAAATTCTGAATGAACCGAGCTGATATCCGATAGGTCCGTTTCAGTCATATCCACAGTATACGCATCATCGTCCATTTCATAATCTGGGTCTGGTTCCAAGTTCTGGAGTTTTCTAGTTTCACTGACAACAAATCGTGCAAAGTCTTCTTCACTGTGAGTCTTCTTACACCAATCAATCCTTGTACTGGACATCAAGTGCAGGAAGGTTCCCCAACGATGGAGAAACATACTCACAAATTGGAGACCCAAGGCCAAAGCGAACACTACTAAAAATGCCAAGGACAGTGGTTCATACTTTTCCACAATATAGAAGCCACTTAACTTATCTTGGTTGTTCTGTAGTTGAAGTGCCAAAACTGTCCACAAGAAGTTAAGCATAAAATATATGAAAACTACGTTGTTTCTGATCAAAACCAAGTCTTCTTTGATTTTCTGTTTATGGGCTTTATCTTCGTTAAGAGGGTGTAAGTATTTCTTGATAAGATATTGCCAAAATTCCTCTTCGCTTTCTGGTAGATATTCTACTGGACCGTTACCAATTAATTCCAGATTAATCCAATGAGGATTGTCAGGATCTTGTTCGTAACCTGTGGGTAATTTGTTTTCAGGTCGTGTTGGTCTAGATACTGGATGAACAATTGGTACTGTCGGATTAGGGAAAGGTGGGGGAGGTGGTGGTGGCGGAATTGCTCCTGGATTGTTCTTATGATCTATTTCCTGTTTCAGACCCATTAATGTTTTGATGGCATCCCTTAATTCGTTTATAATAGCAGCGATTCCCAGTAAACTGAAGAAACTGCGATTCTTTTTCTTGGCCTTTTCTTCAGCCAGGATTTTCTGTTCGGCTTCCTCTTCAGGTGTTAATTTTTTTGGTGTTTCTCGAGTACCCCAAGAAACGTTGTTTAGGTTACACAAATAATATACCGTCAGCAGAATAAATGTTGAAGGAACCACCATGAAATATAAGGTACCATATATAAGACAGAACAATTCTTGGGGATGAAGCAATCCAGCAACCACGAATATAATGGCAAGACCACTCAAAAATACTACATTAGGACTGTTGAAGCTCTCTGTGGCGATACTGATAAATGTCCCAACTGTTGCTATCATCATCACGACTGTGTACATGGCCGTCAATGCCGCAGCAGCAGTTATTTGAAGGTTGTTTTTCTGTGTCATACATATAACGATGTAAATAGCCACGGGTATTACTGATATGACGTAAGACCACCACATATCAATACCAAACACCGAATGATAGGAGCCAGTGATCATCAATACCACTGTTGATGGTGCAAGAATCGTAGATGCCATGAGAATAAATTGGTATAAGATATATGGACGACTGATATTATCGTTGATTCGACAGGTTTCCCTCCAAGAAGACAACAAGTCCATCATGTTTGCGAGTGTGGAGGGAGACCACCGACGACGTTGATTAAAGAACTCATTGAACGTTTCGGGAGCAAATGTTAAAGCGTCGGCACCGGCACAGTAATCTATACGATGTCCTTGCTGAAGCAGTAGGGTACATAACCATCTATCTTCGCCTACAAAATACAATTTGAATACTGTTATAATGTAGCTGACACGAAACCATAAATCTTCATAACTTCTATTTCACGAAAAAATGTAATAAGGAGTCAAATTTGGGTTCTGAAATGGGCGGAAGCAAAAATAAACATGGGCATCAGTACATGATGTCTATAATACTATCAAAAACATTGATCGATATGAGAGAAAATCCCAAATCATTGAACTTTTAATCCCACTTCAGAAAGTGGTCAATGTATACCTTGTTCAAATTGAATGTAATGTCTTGCTTCAGTTGGTTTAGTAGTGTACATCTTCATAACATTGTCATCCATCAACGCCGAGGCCCGAAATAAACTAAAACATCCGGGACAACATAATACACATCCGAATACATGTTCGGCAGCCTTCTGTAACCAATGGCCTACAGCATACTCGAATTGTTGATACCACACCATAGGACCTATTTATAGATTACAGGCGATTAAATTTCACCACAGAGACAGAATAAAAGTATGACAGTTTACATAGCTACATTCGAATTATTTACTTTCTAATATGCCTCCCGACTATGCCTTTAGAATGACACTCTTAAAAAAAACGATGCAGCTAAGAATTTATGTAGGAAAAGTACTTTACCTGACCCAATAGGATGAATTCTTCCACAAACAGCTCCGACCTTCTTGTTCTTCTTCATTCTGTCAATCAACAATTTAACTGATTCTGGTTTGAAATCAACATCACCATCCAAAGCCAGAATGAAGGTGTTTTCTGCTTGTTGCATGACCTGAAATTTCCAATACATTGTTTATAACAACATCACATAGTTGTAGTAATGAACATGGTGTACTGCATTGTGTTCTGTTTATTTTTGGTAAAACCAATCATCTGAGATTATTTGGATGATAGGCTTACCTTTTCGTATTTTTCTGGTGTCATTCGCATTAGAAGAGATCTGAGTGGTGCAGTTTTTTGTTTCCTCTTTGATTTTCCTTTCTTCCTGTTTCTGACTCTGTTATTATCTTCTCCTTCATGCTCATGTAGTTCTGTTTCGTCAACTGTTCTCATATCAGAATCTTTACCTCCCAGTAGGCGGTATCCAAGTAGATAATACATATACATACACTGAAAATAGATCAAATCATAACTAATAATGTATACACTAACAATGCGTGGAAATTGATGATAATGCAATGAAAAAAGAAAATAATGCATCTGCACATACTGAAATAGCCCGATCTGGCCCTACCCGTTCCTCTGACCGGATATATGGATACGATAACGTGACCATACACAGGTAACAATTCGCCATTAATAATTTATGTTATGTGTTATTATTAGGAATTTCCCTTACCTGAGACCATCTTTTCCTGTGTCGTATCATGTTCTTGTTTTTGATATGGACTATCATTCTTGTTTGACCAGGCATGGTAAAGACCAGACGTCCTCCGTATGGTGTTGGTATTTTTACTGGTGGTGCGATTATAATTGGTCCTTTAACTACTGATCTGTAATAAATATAATACTAGTTGAATAGGCTTCTGAGCTTAAAATAATTTGATTCTAGTTATAACGGATAATTAATAATGACATTCTCGTAGCTGGATGGGTGCTCAGTTTACAAAACCTGAAACCTGC
Organism: Lottia gigantea; assembly: GCF_000327385.1. NCBI lineage: Eukaryota > Metazoa > Mollusca > Gastropoda > Lottiidae > Lottia > Lottia gigantea. The sequence goes on along the minus strand of NW_008709979.1, from coordinate 570,649 downwards.
TACAAGGAGCGACATCTAAGTGAATCGATAGATTTGATGGACCAATTTGAATCGACGACTAAAAACCTCACTTCTGACGCTAGTTGTCGTTAGTTAAAATATAATAGTGCATACCTTGCAGCATCTTCCATACACTCTATCAACTGTTGAACAAAACCATTTGGAACATATTTATTAAAGTCATCATCTATTTCAAACGCATCATCAAATATAATGTGAACTGGAATAAAAATATCAAAATGTAAATTGTTATATTATGTCTTTTTCTGATAAGGAGAACAGAAGAAACTAGTTGTATTAAGGTATGGAAATATAGAATAAAACCTACTTTCAAAGTTGTAATAATCAGGATCTCTGATTCGAAATTGCTGTTGAGCTAAACGACTGGCACATTGTACATAATCCAATCTAGAATAGAATAAAATAGCATCATAGCAATGATTATTGAAGCACTTTTCTCTCTAAAGAGACATGCTCAGCTTACATGAGTCCTGATGCTACAATTTGACTGTCTTCGTTCACTTGCTCTTCGGATTATCTTCTGAGTGTGATTTTCACCACCAGATTGTTACAAGAAATTATCATACCTGTACAGAGATTTGAGAAGTTGCGTCATTTCCTGTCTAGTCTCGTGCCACATTGTTGCGCATGCGTAGATAGTAGGTATTATATAATCCTCTGTAAGTTTACCAGTAACACTATCTCTTCGAGTTCGTCGAACTTCCTGATCAATCCTTCTCCTTCTCATTGTAAGGTTAAAATCAGGAAATATTCCATCATAGTGAGGGGTCACAAACAACCTAAAAAGTTAAAGGTACATAAAGACATTTATTTCGAAAAAAAATCTGTTTCCTTCGTTAAAATAGTATTTAAAAGAGATTTGATGACGATGAAGCAATTTGATTTGATGTCTAGGATAAAAAGAGCTACTTACTTTTCTGTTTTAGCCATTCGTTCACATTGAGGAAACCACACATGTGAGACAATTAAGCAATAGGAAATCCAGAGGGCACCAGCACAGCCAAGTGGAATGATCATTTTATTGATTTCGACGTCGGAGCACATCCAATTCCCCACAAACCAATGTGACGGAATAAACATATACTGACATTGTAGATAAATACACATTAAACTGATCGGTGGTGACAGGAGTAACGGTAGGGCAAAGGCTGTTTTCTGCATATGGAGCTTACAAGCCATACCGGCTAAATAAGTACAGACGATTCCGGAGCCGATATGTAGATACATTAAACTGTAGGTTGTAAAATGTGCTATTGCATCATTGGAATCAGGATCGTCATTACTTGTATCTGGTAGTTTAAATGGTGCATCCACCAAAAGATACGCCATGAGCACTGCCATTCCAATTTTCAAAGGACCAATTAAGAAAAAAGACGTTTCTTTGACATCTTGCATTTCACATCGCCAACTTCTGAAAGAGGGTCGTATCTTGCCACAAAGACTCCATTCTCCTGATATAAAATTCTCAATCCAACCAACAGAAATCAAAATGGCCGCCACTGGAAGCTCCCATTTCAATGAAGAAAATTCTATGTTAATCCTTGAATTGTCGAATATTTGGAGTAGTGTATGATCGCCCACACTGGTAAAATCAGATATAGTGAAGAAGAATAAAGCAGCAGCTTGACAAACAAAGGCCAATAGAGAACAAAACATTTTCAAATAATCCCACAAACTACAAGCTATTTTCTTTTCGTGAAAAATCAAACTGAGGAATCCTGGAATTTGAAAGATGGTAAATGTCACGGTGATACCACGAAAAAAATCGGTACCCGGTAGAACTCGGAATAGCAACAACGACATGCCCACTATCTGCATCATTTCCAGCAGCAACATCTGGAAGAAAACATATTAAAAGTGAGTTAGGTCAATTTTGAATGAAATTTCATTTACCTCGAACCTTATAATCATCGGATCGAAAAGTTGCAGTTTATACAGCTGTATGCCATACTTTTTTTTTGTAGACAATATTTTATTCATATAGAATGCTTTATCATTAGAAGAAGAAGCATTAGGAATCATAAGGTTGATCGGCATTGAAGTATTGGTATAATAAACTGAATTAAAAAATACACACTTACGATGATAAACATTTTCAAAGACGGCCATTCTTTGCCACCAAACAATATTTTCATGACGGCATTTAACCAGCTCCATAAGATCGGTGAACACAAACAAAACAGTAGTACAACAGAACTCTCTCCTTTCGACTTTTCATCCTATAACATTATTATTTAGTTTCATGAAATCAAACTTATTCTATTATATCTCCCATTTCATAACGTGGTAGTGTGCGGCAAATTATTAACAAAGGAATTCATAAGACAAGGTTTTTCTTACTAAAAATATTCCTAAAAACCAAATTATTTGTAAAAACAGGATTAAGTAAAAATAAATACCGATTGTTTTGAAGCGGGCACACACTTCCCTTATCTACAATCTAATTTTTCGCATCACGTTAGTTGGCTAAACCTTTTAAAAATCCACACAGAAATGGTTACAACTAGATAAATAGGTATCTAAAATCAACAAAAAGAACGTAACTTACCCCTTTAATTCCAGATGTCATGAGCAGTAATGAGATTCGACTAGCTACAGTACTAGCTAATATCACAATCACCACGAATAAATACAGAAATAATCGAATACATTTTAGGATTTCTTTAAATATAGCCTCATCATCGTCGACTTCTCGTTCTTTGACTTGAAAAACATCGTATGGACGCCTAAAACATAATAAAAATGGATAATAGACATTTCAAGAGTTACATTATCAGATCAATGTTACCATATGAGTTCGGAAACAAGCTGAAAGTACGGGAACTATTACAATTAACCTACCACTGATCATCCTCAAATTGGTCTTCCTCTACAGTCTCATCACCTTGATTGTCAGAAGACTCATTATCGGATGGTGGGGTTTTCTGGATTTCAGCGTATTGTGGATCATCAAGTGAGTTACTGCTATGATGGTAATCATCAGACTGTCCAGCAATAGAACGATCTGCTAACGAGTAGGAGCTTGACATCATATCTGGCGGTGTAGTGTGTCCATCGTTGTAAGAAATGCTGGGACGGTGGCTGGTGTTTCTAGAAGTTCCTTGAGGGTCTGGTGGTTTCAGCAAGCAATTTAAACTTTCTGATATATTAGCCATGGTCATCCTTCTTCTCGACAAATCAACATCGGACAATCCCGAAGCTGCCAGATTGGGTACAGATAGTCTTTTACCATAATTGCGATTATTGGGTTGTAAATTCAGACAGTCTGTAGAAGCATGACCACTATCTCTGGACAGATTGTAATAACTGAAATCTTCACTTTCTGTCATAATAGTCAACAATGAGGCTTGTGACTCCCTCAACTTTTTCTCTGTCTTCTGAAAGTAACGAATTTGTTCAATGAGCCGAAACAGTCATAAAATTAATTCATTTCGCCAAGGGCAAAGGTTGTCTCCTAATACCTATTTTCACAAAACTTAAGATATTTCCGCAATTCAATCAAATCTATGCAAAATATTATTGATGGATAATTTCATAAAACAGGAGTGGTAAATAAAGCAGTGTGCAACCAATACAAGAATAACAAACAAACAAACCTTTTGCTTTAAAACAGTATCCAGTAGTTCCTTGTGTTCTAATTTCAGGAATACCTATATGACAATATAGAAATTAAGTTATAAAGATATTATACCAGTATTTAAGACGTCATGCATTCCACAACTTCTCAACAATCTCGATTGGTTGTAGACACGATCAGACTATATATTTGCACTCAAAAGACAAGATACACCTATATCATTGCAAAAGGTCATTAAATTTCCTTTCCTTAGGGTTATACTTTATCTTAAGTATAGAATAATGATTTGATCGAATATTATTATATTCAAATGTGATTGTCCCCAAGGCGGTTAACAATATACATCTATTTGAGAGCAGTGAGTTCGTTTTATTTTTTACAATTATATAATGCATTTGTCATCCGAATCTATATTTGAAATCTACGGTTGAATAAATCGAACCTTCCCTGTTCAAAAGTGTCTGTGTTATTATCGCTGTTTAAATACGTCAATATTTTATGGATAAAACTTTAACTTCTTGAAATATTTTCCTTCTTCGACACATCCACATTTGACAAGGTCTTCAAAGAGGGCGATCGCTCATCAGATAACATACCTTAGTTCGACCCAACTGATAATCCTTTATACCATTTTTATCACAAATTTCCTGACATCTTGTCAAGATAGAACCAGTTCCAACGTCTTCCAAATCAAGATTATTTAAGAGTTCGCCATACCTATATAAATCAATGGTAAACAAACTGTCACCCAATGCAATGCCACGATAATTCAAGGAAACATAAATTGCACGGATACAGTTTTCCAAATTTAGTATCATTTGGAAATTGTGTTCACCTGTTCTAGTAAATAAAACCTCTGAGCATTTGTCACCAAATGGTGAAATAAATGAACTGGGATAAATGTGCTGTTTGAACTAGAAATTTCACTATGATAGATAACCTTTGAATGTGTAATATCGACATCCTTGGGGGACAAAACGTTTAACGTTAGTGATTTAAACGCTAATTACCTTTCTGAAAAATCCTGGTAATGTATTCTTATAGGAAATCCATCTCGCCTTAACTGTGTTATTTCCATTAGACCATTACACCTTAACTGCCTTCTAACAAGTTCTGTGTCAAATTGATTTGGTGCTAGAGTAGTGTTTGGTTTCACACATCTAAAAATATAAATAATGGATACTAGCGAGGTCTCTAGGAGTGCTTCATTAAAGGAGATTATAGTCATTTCGCGGAAACTTGACTTTTACAATGATTATGATATTTGATTTTTTATGGAAATCGTTATCTGATGCATCTTTCTCTATCAGGAATAAGTAGACTGACCCCTTATAAATACCTGTAAACCCAATGTAACATTAAAGGATATTCCGCTTTTTTGTAAAATATTTTCATTTTTAAAAACGCCGTAAATTATACTTGAAAATATTTCTAAAGTATGCAATTTATGTATCTTCTTGATCAAACTGAATTGGTTTTAAAAGGGTTAATTAAAAACGGAGAGTACTTATTGTTAATTAAGCAGTTTGACCTAGCTTTGGTGTGACCAATAATGGCTCGATATTGTTAACTGAAACTTTTAGCATACGTAGGAGACATATTTCTCTACAATTGGGCGTTTATTTAACTCAAATCCGTACAGAAGTTTTCAAACAGCTTCGAAAACGCATAAAGAAATTAAAAACCTTACCAACCTTTTTTATATATTTTTGTCGTTTAAAAATTAACGGCTGGAATTTTTTAGTTATACTTCCAGATACGTTAAAGGGCACATTTCTCTAGATTTTTGAGTGTAGTTTTCGCAAATTTGAGCAAAAAAAAAATTCCGACCTACAAAAAAAGCGGAATGTCCCTTTAAATATTATTTGCACTGCAAAATCTTCCAGTGAACTATGTGTAGAGTTAAAATTACTAATATACTTACCTAACAAACAATGGTTGAGCACGGTTCAGTTTAGAGATCAGATCAGCTAGAGATCGCTGTAAATAACCAAATAAATACATTAATTTTCGCTAAATAAGATTTTGAAAGTTGCTTATACCCAACGTTTTTGTAAAATTTGATGATTATTTTATGGTTTTACCAAAGTATATGGGCCCTATGCTTTGAATATTTCATAAGAGAAAAGTTAATAGAATTCGTAGAAGGTCTCAATGACAACATACCTTAAAATGACTAGTAACTGTGGGTTTGGATCTAAGAGATGTTGATAGACTTGATGAACTGCTGGATCTAAAAATTATAAAATTAATTTTATTATTAGATGGTCATATCACTAACCCAACCCAAACGATTTAAATAATTGATATCAACATTTTTAGTTTTAACTGTTTTATTTAAGGTGTGACGTTAATATAAATTTGATTAATTTCATGATACCCTTCATAGAGAATAGGGTTTGTAAGGCTCCGAATCTTTGATTTCGTATCGTGATGTGGTTTTCCTGGTTGCACAGACTGTCCACCTACAGCCAGCCCAAACACTAGACCAGACAGGTGTGAACGATAGGTGGAGAGAAAATGATGGTCATCGATGACGTCGTCAACATGTAAAAAGGGTGCTATAATTAATGTCTTAACAAGTATATTTGTTAATCCAGTCAAGTGTACGTTTGACAAATAACCCAACTTGTTAAAACTACATAGCCTGTCACTCAAATATATCTCATCCCCTCACCAACACATCAGTTAATATTAGATAGTATGAAATAATTCTAAATGACAACATGTAGTTTGTGAATGACGTCTAACACTCTAATATCATTGACTTATCAACTATTACCAAAGAAAACATGACATTCAATGGTAAATCATATAAGGTTCTTTGAAATGTGGAAGGAAGTTGAGGGAAGCGCTCGACACGGACATAAGTATTAAAAATCCGATCGAAACAACACTAAACAAAAAAAAATTTTTATTTTTTGAATGGTTATTTGTAAATATAATCTACACAATTTTGGCGTTTTGTGTCCTCGCAGTTAAATATTTTAACTCAACTTGCAAGAGAAGCAAATAGGCAATTATTTTTACTATTAGCTACTTAGACACTACTTTCCTTTGTGTGGTGAATAATACCTGTTTAATTTACCTTTCATTTAAACTAGTATGTTGAAAAACAGGACTAGAAACATTGTTGTCTTGTTGACCTATATTTGGCCAGGATTGGGGTAATGTAGGACGGGATGTAGATTTACTTGCAAAACTGAAATTAGAATTGTTACATTCAAATACTTTAAGTAAAGGATGATATCCCTTTCAAGTAACAATAAGTTGTTGTCTTATTTAAATGTTTTAGACGTATACGTAAATGGTTTAGGTATTTTGCCTCCGGGCAAGTATAAAATGGAAATGATTTATTGAATTATCGTAAATTATCTGAAAAATTATAGTAGGTATCCTTTGCCGTTATAATGAATCTATCCGTGGCACATAGGAAAACAACCTCCAGATTTTTTTACTTACTCTGATATGGTACCGGTTGCTGATAAAGAAGCAGTTAATAATTCTCTAATAAATTCATTTTGACAATTAACGAGACAGTTAACTATATCACTACTAAGTTTATCTCTATTTCTTTCTAAAAACCCTTCAGCATCATAGTATACCTACAAATAAAACATTACTTTTATTTTTCATACATACGTATACAATATAAGTTGTCAAAGCTTAGATGTAACATCACACTTAATAGGATCCAATTTAAACTGTTATCAGTTGGAAAATGGAAAATCCGAAAGCTTCTGACCTAATGAAAACGAAAGAGTAGCCCAAACCTCGCTTAACATGTGCGCAAATATAATGAAATATTCATACCTTTTCCGCATAATGTGACACTCCGAAGATGCAATGGTTTCCTTTTGGTGGTATATATCTATCATTAGGACTACAGTAACGATTCAGTTTATGGACAAGTGAAGCATCCGAAGATTGTGGAAATGTTGACTCTTCATCCAGCAGTGGTAAAATACCATAGGATTTCTGAAAATAATATCAATACAATGTACTTTGTTTGATTATGGGCTGTTATAGGCAATGATGAAGTTATATTACTTGACCTAACTATACGGAAATTTAAAAAAGTTGCTCATTAAAACATTTAGGAACGGTGGAGATCAGAAAAAATATTATTTTCTTTTATTAGAGCTGTCGTACTCCGCATGTCAACAAATAAATAAATACGAAATTTGAGTTGATTTAATAAAAAATTCCACTGACCAAAAATATCAACTCTAAAACATCTTCATTAGATCGGTACGTAATATCAGTCCAATTTATTCCCTCTATTTCATACTCTTTCTGCTCTCGTGGAAATACATAGTCCATAAAGTGTTGCTGGAGACGTTCATTGGACACATTGATGAGAAATTGATCAAAGCTGTTTCTTTCAAAATTCTCAAATCCAGACATGTCTAAAAGACCAATGGATGGTCCATCGGTAGAGCTGAAATAATAAAATCATCGTTATTCATACACATACTCGAGTTGGTAATGCGTAATATGAGAGGAGGTTTTCATGTTCATAGCATAGCTCTAGAGAATAAGAGTTTAATTTCCAGATTGTTACAATTATTGATATAGATTACAAAGAAATTGGTTTCGATTACAAACTGTATAGTTTGAGATATGCTTACTTTCTGTTCAGCAGACTATCCGAGGAGAGATTTCTGTTTATCTGACCCACGATCCACCCAAATAATCTCGCATACAGTTCTTTACACAAAGCATCACGACTGTTGTTGGCTTCTCTTTCATTCTTTGGACATCTGAAACTTTCACCTGAATCACAAGATAGAAATTGTTAATTGAAAGTGTTCATATTAAACGAGGTGCATGGAAATCTATTTTGTCAAATATTTAAAAAAATTGGTATGGCCGTTTGTTACGTTGAGTTTGATAGGAACCGGTAAATGTCTGCACCCCTTTTTACTTAAATTATAATGACTGAGTTTGACTAAGGCAACATATGTTGTTCTAAGACCTCGTGAGATGATGAGCACAGACTTACCTCGAATTATATTAACTTGTGATACCAATGCATCCATAAAGCCTTGTGTATCAGATATACGCAGTAGATTACAAACAGCCTTCAGTGGATAGTCATCAGCTATTGTTACACCTTCGGCATCTAGATTCGGTATGAATTCAATGTTAGCTAGATTCAGTATGGCCGAAATCGTCATGTGGATGAAAGTCAAATCCTAAAATAACAATTGAAGTAAAAAGTTGAGTATGCATATTGTCAAAGTTTGTCAGTCTTGTAATGCGAAAGTAGTTGAGAAGCTTGATTATAAGAAGGTTAATATCATGGTTTCGATGTTTTTGGACATAAGGAAAAGAAAGATCATTTTCAAATTTATCATTACCTCTTCAGTAAATCCTATTTGATACATGATATTAGTTAAATTATCATACATCTGTTTATAATACAACAATTGGTTTTTAGAACCAAATACTGGTTGATTGGTATTAGCATCTTTGAGTATTCTGAAATAACATCAAGCAGCAAATTAATATATGCAAAAGCTTATCTATATCTCCGGACATATCTAGGCAGTTTGGACATAAGAATATAAGTTTTCTTCAACTGGATCAATAATTCTGCATTTATTGGCTGTACACTAATAGAAATGAGAAAGAATGATAGCATGAACCGCAAAATTGTAAACGAAATATTTGTGATTTACAAAACAGTTTCGAACTACATTTTTTCCATGATCTTCAAAAATTCCATCAGATCAATAAACAAATGAAGTAAGGAACATGGTCAAGCTCAACTAAGTTTAATATATTGGAAAATATTATCTATATAAAAAAATTACCTGTAATGATTTGGATCTTCCAAGAAGTAATACAGCAGTTTCTCCCGGGACATTCCAGCAAGTAAGGCGTAGAAAATATGGAAATTTTTTTCTCCGCGACATCTGTGAACCACTCGAGATTTCTCCAATATATAATCATGAAATTTTGCTGAAAAGGAACCAACATTTCATGAAATTGCAATTATATTGAATCATATTTTGTCTCATATTTATGTTGCTTCGAGAATAATAGCTTTCTCATGATAGAAATACAGATAAAGATAATTGTGAGTTTCTTACCTCCTAATATTTCACCATTGTCTTTATAATAGAGTTCCACAAATTTACCAAATCTACTCGAGTTGTTATTAACAACAGTTGAAGCATTACCAAAAGCTTCAAGTAAAGGATTCACCTGTAATATAAACCGGAACAATGATAATCTACGCAAGTAATGTAGCTTGTATCCGACATTTGATTGCACTCGTGATCAGTACTTCTCGTAGAAAAAAGATACCTATGGTATAGCCCTTCCAATCTATTTTAGGCAATTTAAGAACAGATTGGGGAGTTATCATACGATCTCACAAAAATGTAAGGGCGTCTGAAATACCATCAAGGTCAAACTATACACGTCTTTTATATTTAAACTTATATCCTTGTGGTTTACTACTTTTAACGCTTCATTGCAATGCAAAATCTTCACATACCTGAACTATTTTATCCAGATATTGCCTGTCCTCACTAGAGCTAACATGCATCAAATGACGAATGATATATTTAGATGATTCTGTTTTGCCGGCTCCTGATTCACCACTCACTAGGATACATTGGCTCATACCAGAATCCAACATGTTCCTATAACATTGGTCAGCAACCCAAAAAAGATGAGGAGGGTTGTTACTTCGCACCGATACACTAGAGTAAGATGCATGGTTCTGAAATAATAAAGAAATATTTAAAATAGAACGTCCATCAGAATACAGTAATATTCATCAGCAGTATAAAGTAATATTCATCAGCAGTATAAAGTAATATTCATCAGCAGTGTAAAGTAATATTCAACCAGCAGTGTAAAGTAATATTCATCAGCAGTGTAAAGTAATATTCATCAGCAGTGTAAAGTAATATTCAACCAGCAGTGTAAAGTAATATTCATCAGCAGTGTAAAGTAATATTCATCAGCATTATAAAGTCATATTCAACAGCAGTGTAAAGTAATATTCAACAGCAGTATAAAGTAATATTCAACAGCAGTATAAAGTAATATTCAACCAGCAGTGTAAAGTAATATTCAACCAGCAGTGTAAAGTAATATTCAACAGCAGTATAAAGTAATATTCAACAGCAGTATAAAGTAATATTCATCAGCAGTGTAAAGTAATATTCAACCAGCAGTGTAAAGTAATATTCATCAGCAGTGTAAAGTAATATTCAACCAGCAGTATAAAGTAATATTCAACCAGCAGTGTAAAGTAATATTCAACCAGCAGTATAAAGTAATATTCAACCAGCAATGTAAAGTAATATTCAACCAGCAGTGTAAAGTAATATTCAACCAGCATATATAGTAATATTCAACCAGCATGTAAAGTAATATTCAACCAGCATGTATAGTAATATTCAACCAGCATGTAAAGTAATATTCAACAAGCACGTAAAGTATTACATGTAAGCAGTGTAAAGTAATATTCAAAGAGCAGTGTAAAGTAATATTCAATTAGCAGTTTAACGTAATATTCAATTAGTAGTGTAAAGTAATATTCAATCAGCAGGGTAGTAATAAGTAATATTCAATTAGCAGTGTAAAGTAATATTCAATTAGGAGGATAAAATCAATTAATTAATGAAATTGATTAAAAACAATGGTCCTTGTACTTACTCTTTCATCAAAAATATTGGTTGGTTTACAGGGATTGACTGCGACCAATATATCACCAATATACGTCTGAAACAATAACATGTATCAGTTTTATTGTTTCTTTAACAGTTTCCAGTATAATGTGTTTGTATGACTACTGCCACTGTAAAGATTGTGCATTTTCTGTGTCTCATAACTTCTTTTCATTTTATAACACTTGTATACAGGAAGCGATTTCAATCACATAGCAGTAGGCAAGATACTGAGCAAACGAAAGAAAGCTGATGATACTGTATACTTACATAGAATCTGTCTCTTTCATATCGTTTCTTTAATGTTTGTAGAATGTTATTTTCATCCAAAATTTCAAGTTGACATAAATCATCAATCACTCCCATTGTAATATCTTCTGTAAAACCTTAGTTCCCGATGTACATGCTTTAAGGTCTAAAATACAATTCCACATTTACTAGTAACTCATGGGTGAAGAGTTTCTATCCAAATATTGTACATTGGGCACACTTGCAAGGTTCTATTTGTACCTCTCTGTTATTCTATCAACGTCTGTGGTTTTAATCAGATTATGACTGCCCTAAGCAAATAGCATTTGTAGTGATATCTTGAAAGCCTCTATTGAATATGTTTGAAGTTAAGATAGTTATATGATATGACAGTGTTCGTTCAATTCAGGTATAACTTCAATGAGCCAATTATAATTCTTTTGCACCAATCTCGCTTATGTTCAAATTCAAGCCTTAATTTTGATAAGATAATTCTTTTATCGAAAACTCCTCTAGACATATCCAGCTATTTTCATTTACTGGATATTGCCGTAAGCAACGTTTCAATAATTTACATTATATAGTCTCATGATCACATTGTGGTCCCGAATGAACATGAATATTTCGCTATTTAACGAAATGATTGAAACCAGAAAACGTTGTATCTATATATAACATCAATAACTAACCCATCTAGATTCAATACAAATTCATACGGATTTTAAATTTAAAGAAAATAGGAATATTTCTTAGTTTTTTCAAGTACAGGGAAAATGTATTGATAACAAAATCAAACTTAAGTAAAATATAAAAAAAAAAATTTCTAAAAATTAATGAGCTAATCAAAAAATTATAAAATCAAAGTAAACATGCAAATGTTGACTTACAGTTAATAGGTAAATCCGTTTATAAACCGAAATTAATTTCCACTATCTTTGTTTCTAGTCCTCATTAGTGGCTGTCAAAAATACAAATGATAAATTCTAAATAATTTTCTCTATGTATATAGGCCGCCACTAATTAAAGAACAGATATGCATGTCAAAGGCTTTTCAAGGTTGAGAAAATCTTTTGATTAGCATCCCGTCATTTATCAAAATAATAAGTGATGATGAGAGGTCATAAGTTGACCACTGTCCACTACTGTCCACTTCAATAAAAGGTCATTTTTAATCATTTCTATTGTCTTAACTTTTAATTAACTTATGTTGTTTATCTTGAACTCTGTTCAGACAAACAATTGCATGTCTTTTGTTAAGTATTTTCAGATAGAACACGGGTTGTTCATTAGGCGACCCGGTCAGGTCATATTGCAATATTGAGAGCAAAACATTTTAATTTTAACTTATATTGTTTCATATGTGATTGATTATAGAAATATGATTTATTATTGAAAATTGAGTTTTGTTATATATTACAATATATGAGTCATGTATTTTTTTTTTACCTTTTTAAATATTTGACTGTCTGTGTATTTGACTTACAGCAATATAGAGTATATCATCAATTTACTTGAAAAAATCGTTTGTTGAGGGATGGTTAAAATCACGTTATTTAAATTACAATGCATTTATATAAATATATATCATTAACAGAAAGATAACACAGGCCTATAGGGGAGGGGACAATGCCCCCTCCCCCCCCCCACTACCCCCCCTCCCCCGAAAAAATGTATTGCCCTCCTGACAACCGACCCATTCCATTACTGCAAATAAATACTACACGCCATTGCCCCTCCGGATATATTACTTGCCCTTCCAAACAATTAAGTCTGGCAGTATGGGCCTACACAAAATAATAGAAAAGAATGAGCTAACAGCTATAGTCTTCCACGTTAGGATGCCGTCATGGCATTTCAAATGTATAGAAGCAGAAGAAAATGAAAATATTGTATCTTTAGTTCACAGTGCTGGGCAATGCAAAAACCAGGAATTTTTGCGTCCTATATTATAAATTAGGCCAGAGAGGCGACATTGCCTAACTTTTTTCCGATTGGTCTATTTAAGGAGCATAGTTTGTATCTTATGTTACCTAGGTTACTCATTGTAACTGCATGTTCACCTCAATCAAATTTTTGCCTTTGGAATCTCTCTAATGCCAAAAATAAATAGGGGATGGAGGGGTACCAGAAGCTTTACACGATAGCCATTAATATCTGCATTTACAAGATTTTTTTATAGGGCATATTGCGCGATAATTCATCGGATATAAAACTCCTGTCACTTTTCACTTCGGAACTTTAATAGATATTACAGTGTCATAGTTTAACCTTGTTGAAAATGAACGTAACTAATTCCAAACCAGGCGATGCCACTGTAAGTGTTCACCAGATAATGAAAAGGTTACTACTATTTTTTTTTTATCTTGAAGATAAGGTTACTACTATTAAGTAAGGTGTCTACTGAAATACTTTGATAAAATATCAGTATGGTAATTTAACTAACGAGCAGTTGACGAACCTTATATTTCCAAATATTATTTGAACGAATTGATCTTGTGTTTAATTTAAAATAGTGATGACATGAGCTTGAAGAGGTTGATCATTGTTAAACAACCTTCACTGATTGACAACCTTTTCCATCTCTGTTCGATTTCACACGCATTGAACTGCTTCACAAATAACAAAGTATAATAAGTTACACATCAAAAGGTGAAAAAGTTTAAAGGTGTTATGCAACTGCAATGAAATCTGCTTGTAACCTCTCTAACAAATCTTGATCGGTCAAATATTGTTTTCTTTCGGTTGCCTTAAATTTCAAAACTACGCGGGAATTTAATCTGTTTAATCTACAGAATAAGCCTGATGGCCTCAGTGACAACTATTATGATTGTCATTATGCAGATTTGTATAAAACACTTGTCTTATGAATTTGCTTCATGTAATTGCAAACGCGAGTTTTTCGATATTGCTACCAAAGTAACATTGCGTTTCATTGATATATTATTTTTTGAGTATTAAGAATATCAAAAAGAGAAAGGACGATCATTATTCAGTGTTTACTATGAAGTGTTAAACGAATACCATACTAACACTGGAGTTACGTAACAGTGACAATGACATAAAACGTTTATCAAATTTTATATGATTGGTTTTTTTTTACCTTCTTACGAGAAGTCTTGTCCCAATAAAAACTGCTCAGGTCACAGACTGGTGCACTCATAAACATGCATGCAATTGATCAGATGGATTCAAATTCGCTTATTGATAATATTAGAAATAGCGATTGTCACCTTTAGTTTCTATTAGATTCAATTTTCCATTTCAGTAGATTATTGTACTGTAGCAAGTTACTGGGGTCATTTCAGTAATTACTCAGTAAATATTGTTATTTCGAAGTTGATGAGTCGATGAAGCATAACCAAAGAGCAGAAAACAAGAGTTCGACAATGAAAATAAAAAAAACATAGATGGAGAGGATTAGACTTTGACAGCATTGCTATACCATATTACATTTCCAGTAAAATTTGCCTTTTTTCTGATAATTTTCACATGCAATATCAAATACATGCAATCAAATACAAACTCAAAGCAGTCTTACCTTCACAAGAAATACAACAAATTTTCGACATGTATACAAATCTTATAATAAATAATCCGGAGGCGTCATCAAATTTTTAAATCAAAATTTCCGTGATTTGAATAAAAGGACACGGTGTTCTGACTATCCACTCCTGATTTCTACTGACAATGTGACATCACATTAACCACATAGGAATAGAAATATGAGTTTTTACAGTTGAGTAGGTATGGTAGATATCTTTCCTTGTTACACCATCCTTTCTACTTGTCAGTCTTCAGTGATATATTAAACATGGTTTATATGAAGGTGTTTTCTTATATTATATAATTTATCAATTTATATCAATCCCCAAAATATTACTGTCATTTTTAGTGCATTGTCAGGACATATTTTTATCTGGATTAATTAATGTTAGTTTCTCAGTACGACATTTTACATTTTAACAGTACATGTAAATATTCCCTGAAGAGACATTTCCGTGATGATTGTTGGTTAAATAGATCAACATGATTGTAATGCTACCTACCATTTATTCAGGCTAAATGATCATTTTAATATCATGTATATGGCTAAGTGTCAGATATATAGAAACCGCTGACGTCGGATCAAATGAAATTATGGTTTAATTAGAAACTCTGTCCGATACACATTTAAAAGTGGGTAATACTGTTTTAAATCTTATCTTATATCTTTTAAATATTATCCAATATCTGTTTGAGGTACTCAATATAAAAACTGTTTATTTATCTGGAACTTGATCATTTAAAGGTACATGTCATGGAAGGTTGGTGTTAGATAATTATTGACACAGTTTTCTGAAACCGATTGTTTCATATAAGAAAAGATTGTCAAATGTTCTCTAAGAATCATGTAAAATGTATGTAAGTAAGGATAAAAAGCTCTTGTTATGAAACATGTCCACTGTCAGTCATAGTCTAGCCGTTAAAATAGGATTATATCACATGCTGTCAGTGACACTGCTAACACGACGTAATAACAGATTAATACGATTATAAACTCTTTTATTTAATCACAATAGGTTACTAAAATACTATGTTAACTTATATCTAGTTGTCTGTTTAAATATTATAGGTTGACAACCATTGTTGTCTGGAGCTTGTCCTTAACAATTCCAGATTTCGGCACATGTTCCAAATAAGTCTCTCGGAATATTTCGTTTACTCGCCTCTAACACAGAATTAACATAGATTATCTCCCCTGATGATGACGTGACAGATAAACAACAGGGCTCGGGGACGGTCGACAGTAATGGTCTGAACATGTAATTTGTATCCGTCTACATCGTCTGTATTTTTGCAATATCGTAATAAAATAGTTATAGAAAAACATCCACTATTTTCTTCTGCTCTACCATCGAGAACAGCACATGACGTCTAATCGGATAGAGGGCAGAACAAAGTTTTAACTTCAAGCTTAATTGTACCTTTTCCACCTATAGTACTAAATTACTTAACCTTTAGTCAGAATCATCAATTAAATTGATCGGAATTTCTTTTTAAAAAAATGTATTAGAATATGATCATCTTCTAGGAAACTGACTTAGCTAATAATAACTTACACTGCAGTAGCCTACTAGGCCTACATTTCGTTTTTAATATGATATAATAATCCGCGACACAATTCTTTTCGATGCATGATTTTAATTAAAACCGTGTGATCAAACACATGAATGTATTTCCAAAATATATTCTATTGAAATTTCAGGACTATAAAATGTCTCAAAATGCACTACATAACTCTGTTGGTGACAAATTGGATACATTTTTTCAAGATCAAGGGAGTCAATTTTACAAAATGAATTTTGACCAAATCGAAGGGAGGCAACCATCAACCAAGATACAAATAAATAACAGGTAACAACCCACTGAAGTTAAACCTATTAAATGATTATTTTCTTGATACCCTAGATATTTTCCTTGCATTGAAGCAAATCTAATGTCTCAGTCATAGAGGGACAAATTTTACCGAAATTTTACCCTCTGTAAAAAACTTCAGTGCGATAATATCTGCCCATTATATATACTTCTCAATGACGTCTGTCGTTAATATTTTGATACTGCTATTCACATTACCCGTTAAACTGAAATTTCTGACAAAATCACTGCTATGTCTTACGGAATATTCTCTGAAACTATTTTAACCTTAGGCTTTCAAATGGACACTACCAAAATTACAAATCTTTTTTAAAACGTGCGAAAATCAAAACATATGCAAGTCAAATCGCAAGCTTTCAGTTGGCATCAAAAAAAAGTTCACGAATAATAAGTCAAAATACCAAAGCTCATTTCATAAAAAATCAAAAAAAAAAAAAAAAATCTCACCTGGTCAGACCTAAATTAATGGCAACGATTAAATTTTTAGTGTAAATAAATTTTTAATACAATCGTGGTTTTTATATTTAAATAATATGAATCATGCTATTCATAAGGTCCTGTATGAATCTTTCTGTTGTATTTCTTGGTAATAAATAATATTTTTTCCACAAAAAACAATAAATCACGATTTAAAAAGGATGTCCAAGCCCAACTGACAGTACAATGTAAAAAAATGTCTAAATATAATTGTTTCAATTATGTTTAACGCATCTGTTTTGAAAACACGTACGACATCTGTGAGTAGGAACATAACATATTCAATGCCACCCTGCAAACTTGGTTGTGGAAATCTGGAAATGCTTCTCGAATGAGGTCGATTTTTGCAACATTTAAAATTCTTCATGCATCTAAGTTGCATTGTTAACGCCATATTCCACAATCTTATCAGACGCTTTTACGGGACAAAATTCAGCTACTGGATTTGTCAACTCGACATGTCTTAAAAATAACACTCCAGAAGACTGACGACTCTGTTGGTTGAAAAGTCTGTCTCCAAAGTTTTGTGTCAACATATTAGACTTTATAATAGCACACCAAGTTCACTCTTCACTTTATTCCACACTGTCACCATGTTTGTCAATTCGAATAGCTCACATATCTAAATATTCTTTACTGAGTATTTTTTTATACGAAGTTAAACCATAAAAAACAATACAAAATATCACAAAAATAAGATAGTTTTATGCAGTTATGGAAAAGTAATTATTCTATGGCCCAAAGAGTATGAGAAAGAGAGTACATGCACGCTGTATATGCACGGCGCAAGCTGTTTAGAGGTTGGTAATAAGCAAAGTAAAGGATTATTTTGTACTAATCCATCTAGGATTATTATTTAAACATGTTGAACTCGTCAGACGATTGTCGAAACTTTTTGGTAACGGAACGCAGTTATAAGAGGTATCTATAGCTATGCCAGTTTCATTAACGATACATAAAAGGGATTGCATAGGGCTTTCGAAACCTTGTATTGCAGACATTGCTCGCATTTGTACCATACCAATTGTCTGATTCCACTAAAACGAAGTGTTTACGTATAACGAATGTTATAGATTTATTGTACTTCTACACAAAATTGTGATGTCGACCAAGAAACTTTTTTTTCAAAATAAATAGTCTTCTTATAGTCTTTCTCAAATACAATTTCTCTCGCATCTTATTTCGTACTTGTAATGAAATGACTCGAATGGTTCAAACGATGCTAAATGCTGAGCACATGTATAGTTAAATATACAGATGTCACTAGATGAAATGTATGTAGCCAAAAAAAAAAAAATAAAAAAAATAACGTCTTCCATGTAAAGGGTATATTCTAGTACATGTTAAGTGGTTAGTAATGTTGAAATTATTTAACAATATATCAACATGTCAGAAATATAGCATTTATCAAATACATGTTGCTTTGTTTTTTGTACTGATTAATGATTAATTCGAAGGATTGTGATATGGTTTTGCTGGAATTCAAACGAATACATGTATATAATGACATGTATGTATATATTGAAATAATGGGGACATTTATCTTGTCACAACTATTGTCATAATGTATGGGATTTAAAGGGACAAATGCGCCTTTTTTGGCTAATCATGCTTTAGTCTCAGAAAAAGGATTTTTTTTTAGCTAAGCCAATCAGTAATAGTGTAACCGTCGAAATTTGAGCCTACAAATCCATGTGTGTCCAGAATTATCCGCGTGTGATAGTGAAAACGACGAGTCGTCTTTTTATGATACACTGTCATATATAGAAAAAACATCTATAGAAATACTAAAAGAAATTCTCAGCTTGAGATATTTTTGATGGAATTATCCTATGCGATTTTCGTACAAATTCTAGCACTTCTAAAGACTATTTACATATATTCAAGACTCAAATCAACCTCCCAAAATGGAGCATCTGTCCCATGTAAGCATCAGGTACAAACACAATGTTTTTTTTTTTCCTCGAAATATCGAAATCAGTATCATCTAGCCCTCATGTCCTGACTCCTCCTTCGATTAACAAGTATCATAAGAACAGAAAGATGTGATGTCAGGTTCATATTCCTCATAAGAATTTCACCAAAAACAAACCCCATAAAACTTTATTCAAGCTTAATATTAATAATTCATATAATATAAAAATATCTGTTATCGGAAATGTATTAACATCATAATAAATTATGGCACTTAAAATATACAAATATCACAGAAATAAATAAACATAATACTATAAATATATATAATGATTAGTAACAAGCATATTGTCTTCAGGAAAAATACAAATCAGGTACCCGATGCTGGTGCACATGATTCTTTGAGAAAATCTATACCACTCTGTCCCAGCACCCTCTTTCAGTGTTTTTTCGCATTTTAGAAAAGCGACTTGCTGTAGCTTTTACCTGTTGAGTTCCATGTCTAAGGAACTAACTTGAGTTCCTCTACTTAATCATTGTGCTGCAGGTCATATTTATCCTTTGTCAACCAGGTTTGACAATTCGTTCAGGTCATTATATTTTATAACTACTGTCGTGAGAGAATATTACATTCTCTTGTCAATTCTCATATCAATCATAATCACATTCTGGTATAGTTTCAGGAAAATCTGGTTTGTAGGAAGCGTTGTGGAAAACCGAGGAACTTTTTGGGGTGTATCTTCGTGTGTAATTGGACGTTGATGGGGGGTTAAATTGTCTGTGAACGGTTGATTTGCGGTTGTAACGTCCACGTGTATAATTATGTTCAGATTCGCCGAATTGTTGACTTAAAGGACTGATGGATGTTCTCCTGTATAGATTTCTAACGGCAATACTCCTGTTGTTTCTTTGGGAGGTTGCTACCCAAGCACTTGGCTGAAAATCTTCCATTCCAGCTACCATACTCTTTCTTCGACGTTTGTGTTCCTTTGTTACAATTTTCTCATACTGACTGATTGGTTCGTCAGTTTGTTCACTTTCATCATCTTCATTGTCTGAATAGTCGATATCTAATGCTGGATATTCTGAATCACTTTCAGAATCATCTCTAAATATAACTTCCTGTTCACCTTTCTGCATTTCTTCAATTTCTTTTAGGGCAGTAGCGGTATCATTCGTGTTGTAACTACTGCACCAGTCAATTGTAGTGTTAGAAATTAGCAATAGGAAAGTTCCCCACCGATGTATTAACATAGCTATAAATTGAGTCAAAATCAGAGCAGCGAATACGCCAAGAAACAACACAGAAACTGGTTCGTATTTTCCAACAATGAAGAATTGGTCTCGTAGCAGATCTTCTTTTAAATCTAACTGAAGAATAACTAATGTGAACATAAGATTTACCAGAAAGTAAGCAAACACCACATTATTCCGGATTGATTTAAGATCACTAGCTATTTGTTCTTGTCTCTCTTTGTTTTCTTTGATAGGCAACAAGAACTTAGTGAGAAGTTTCTGCCAAAAGATGGTTTCATTCTCTGACAATTCTCCTTCAATTCCATCTTTGATACATTCGGCAGATTTCCAAGAATCAGGAAGTTCAACCCATTTCACTTTCGGTTTTCGAGGAACTTTCTTTTTCACCGCTGGGGTACATTGTCCGGACGGGACAGTAGTTGTCAATCCAGATTCCATCTGATTTGGTGTACTGCTCGAGCTTTTAGGCTCGGCCTCTTTTCCTAGAGTTTGTCGAATGAAATTACTAAGTTCATCAAATATGGACGGGATACCGATTGAATCAATGAATTTTCGAAATTTACTTTTTTCTGGTGGCTTTTGTACTGGCATCCCCAATTCATCATCATCATCAGTTTTCTTAGGCGCTTCCCGGGTACCCCATGATACAATATTCAGATTGCACAAGAAAAATACTGTAAGGAATACGAAAGTTGAAGGTACGGTTAAATAGTACAAGATACCATGGATTAAACACATAAGTTCTTTAGGGTGAATCAAGGCAGTTATCACAAATATTGCTGACAGTCCCACAAGAAAAAGAACATTAGGTGTGTAAAAGTCTTCCTGAACGATATTTATCACTGTACCAACAGATACAATAACCATCACAATAGCATAAACAGAAGATAGAACGGCTGCTACTGCCACTTGTGTTTCTGTCTTTGCTTTCAAACATAGAAGAATAAAGGCTAGTATTGGTAATACAGAGAGCAAATAAGACTGCCAGGCATTAAAATTAAGTACTGCAGTATAGGATCCGGCTATCATGAAGGACACTGTTCCAGGAGCTAGAATACTCGATGCCATTAGGATAAACTGATAAAACATGAATGGTGTACTGATGTTGTTGTTCATTTTTATGGTAGTTTTCCAGGAGCCTAGAAGATCCATAACGTTTGCCATAGTAGAAGGAGACCATCGTCGTCGCTGAATGTAAAAATCATGAAAAGTTTCAGGAGCGTAAGTGAATGCATCCGAACCAGCACAATAGTCAATCTTGTATCCTTGTTGTAACAGAAGAGTACATAACCACCTATCCTCACCTAAATAAAACATACAAAAAGAGCACATATAAATCTTAATTTTAAGACAGGAATAAAATAATTTAGTTTTCAGCTTTTATGGTTACATTATAATTGTTTGCAATTTTGTGTCGTCTAAATGTCTAATTCTATAGCAGCTATTTTCATGCCGCTAGTACAAGTTTGGGGCATTAAAGAAGATGGTTTGGAAAATGGGTATTAACTTATCAACGACTCGAGCCATGTAAGTAAAGGGAGTATACTCTATAAACAGATAGAGAAGTCAACAACGTGATTACAACTATGCTCTTATACAGGGGTTTTCCATCTTGGGATTATTAAGGCGGCAATGAGGCACTTTGTAATCTAGATTAATATTTTGTGACAATTAGAACTTAAGTTGTTCTTTTCAATAAGACTATATTCTCCAACAAGAAAAATAAAACAATAGGATTTTTATGGGGACGATCAACGATCCTGACAGTGATAGAAAGAAAAAGGTTGTAAACCCCTGCTGTTGACTAATCTCGAACCGACCACTTAATTTCGGAGTGGACATTCTACAATAACTGCTGGATTTGAACCTCTGCATTCATTTTGAAGATAAATTGTCATTATACATATCATATTCAAAGCAGTTGCGACATGCTGCCTTCAGAATACCTACCCTGTTCATATTGTATAAAATGCTTTGCTTCTGTGGCATCTATAGCATAGAGTCTCATAACATTATCATCCATCAGTGACAGTCCACGAAATAAACTGAAACATCCGGGACAACATAATACACAGCCTAGAACATTCTCAGTAGCTTTCTGTAACCAATGACCAACTGAATATTCAAATTGTTGGTACCATACCATTGGGCCTAAAATAAGATCATTATGTTAAAAGTCCAGACATTTTATGCACAATCTTAAACTAGTAACTTGGTTGATTTCTGATGTTCTGCTTCCATTGGTTATGTTTTGATCCATTATCATGAATTTTTGTCATGCTATTTCTACACAAACGTGATTCGAAAGTAGGGGCCTTAAAAACTAATCTTATGATGATTTTAGTATTATAATCGTCCGATTGTCAATGATTAAAATCAGATTACAGAATCTTAAAATCTCAATTTTATTTTCAAGGTCCCAGTAGTTGAGAAGAGATCTTTTACCTTGTCCAATAGGATGAATTCTACCGCACACAGCTGCAACATCTCGATTTTTCTTCATCCTATCAATCAACAATCGAACAGATTCTGGCCCAAAATCAACATCCCCATCCAGTGCCATTATAAAAGTATTAGCAGCCTAAAATCATACAATATTTTAAATATTGGTCTCCTAATATTTTACGAGGTATATATATTACAATTCATTCATGTGATTTCTTTTCCAAATCTGTAGATTGTGACGTGTACTATATCTCTTTACCGCTAGTTGGCACAATGACAGACACTCTTCTATGATGATCAGAATGAACAAAAGAGGTAGGTCGGCAGCTATTTGGAATAGGCGTCTCTATAAACGGATTGCAAACTCAAGTCTCAAGATAAATATGAAAGGATATTTCCGCCTACCTCTTCCACCACAGTAGCTGGTAATTTATTTAGTAGAGAAGAATATGGACGTACTCCAGATGCCGATGGTGCTCTACCTTTAGCTTCACGAAGCAAATCATCTGATGTTTGATAGTTCTTCAATAGTTTATGTCCCAAGAGATAATACATGTACATAATCTGTAATTAATAGACACATATTTAAGTGACTTTTGAAAAACGCTACTAAGGGTATTCCAAGGGAAACACGAACATAATTCTCGGCTGAATTCAAGCATAACCTGATCGGATCTACCATAAAAGGGAATTTTAAGGAAAGCTTAATCTAACTTTTCCATACCTCCACAGATTTTATATTGTTCGAGGTACGATAATAAAAACAAACCTGAGACCATCTCTTTTTGTGTCTAATCTTATTTTTATCTTTGAGATGGACCTCCATCTTGGTACCACCTGGCATGATCCACTCTAACCGTCCACCATAGGGAGTGGTGATTTTCTTCACAGGTTTCAATACAACACTACCTTTAGATACAGATCTGAAAAGAAGTTGTAATGGTATTGAATATTTTGGCTGAAATATCTTAAAAATGTCAAAAGTCTTAGGCGCAATTTCAAATTTCAAAGAGAGTTGAAAGAAATATTACTTACGAACATGCCATAGGCATTACTTGAATCAACTGTCGAACATAGCCATTCATCATTCTCTGTTTAGTTTTTTCATCTGTTTCAAAGGCGTCGTCAAATATAATATGAACTGAAAGTATAATAGTATGCAGGTAACTTCAGAAATACCAATGTTCGCTGAACGGACTTTTCTTGGTAAAAATTGATTTCTACATTTCTAAATCATGCCTATTCATGAACCAATGGAGAATTTTACTTACTTTCTGCTGTGTACAAATCTTCTATATTGGTTTCAAATTTTTTCTGAGCCAGGTATCGTTTACAGATGTCAAAATCCAACCTGAATTGAGTGATAAATAGGTCAAAAAGGTCTTTTGTGGAAGCCAGCAGTTGATTTGAACAATATTTGAATTGAAGCCGTTTGAAATTTGTCTTTAGCGATACCGAACCTTGTTTCTATTACGGCATTTAGTCATTTGCTTCTCACTTTGAAACAGCTATTTCATACGATATTCATGGTCACTTCATAATCCCCCATCACTCTCTTCAATTTATTCCTATGGTCAAATTTGTTATGATATCTATTTTCTTGCAATATAATGTGGAATAGGATGAAAATGTACGTAGTGGCTCCAAGCAAACCGATTATTTGAAAAGTTTACCTGAACAATGATTTCAATAACTGTAACATTTCTTGTTGAATTTCATGCCACATAGTTGCACAAATGTAAACCATCGGTTGTTTAAATGTCTGTTTTTTCTTCTTATATTCAATATTCTCGGCTTTATCTTGTCGTCGTTTTAAAGCCAAACTAACGTCAGGGAATACTGGGTCGCTATGCCCGAATGAAAACAACCTACAAAAATTAATTCATTTGTAAGAAATTGGTTCATTTTTTATCACCAGCTGGGGCAGAGAGATAAGATTTTTAACCAAATGGGACATAGTTAAATATTGCGGTTATAATGTTTTCGGATTGTCAACACCAATTTTCAGCATCGTTGACCGAAACAGCGAAGACTTGGATTGCAATGTCAATGCCGCCCCCCTCGCAGCCCCGTAGGCTAGTTTTTTCGGGCAAGGCATTAAAAAAAATATTTTTTGAACGGCCCGATTTTTTTTTTTTTTGGAATTTAAAAATGAAATCATATCTTTGCCCGAATATCCTATACTATAACTGTATTTTTTTTAAATTGATAGCCCGATTCTATTCTCCTATAATAATATTTCATAATGCATATTAATTAGGGATCGAAGTCACTGCCCGAATGTCATTCGTATGATTATATTTTACATATTTCAAAAATTGAAATCGCAGCCCGAAAGTAGAGTTTAGAACTTTTTTTTACTCAACCAAAAAAAGGCAATTCGGGCACAGATTTCAATTTTTTTCAATAAATATTGTATGACATCTGTGTCCGAATTGTATTAAATTAAGATAGTTCGGTAAGGTTTCAGTGAAACAATAGTGTTTCTCTCGAAGTTTTCAAAACTCTCATAACTAAGTTAGAAATTCCGGCAACCTCAGATATCTCGCCACCCCTGGGACGTAACCCGCCACTTCATGTAAATGATGTTAAATAAAATAGATAGATGTTAAAAACATTTAGGTACAGGCAGTGACATAGGTCACAAGCAGAGGCAATGCATTTCAACATCTGAATACATCAAGAATAATTGAAAATATAATTCTAGATAATATTTGTGTACCCATGAAAATGAATTGAATTATCACGCTAAATGGTGATGGATACAATATGTTACAGGTAAACGATATGTAAAGAATATTGCATGACAAAGTAACTCACTTTTCTATTTTAGCCATTCTTTCAGCTTTTGGTTGCCATATGTGTCTTGTTAAGAATAAATAAGATAGATACACACCAATTGTCAAACCTATCGTTATCCAATCTGCTTGTCCCTGAGGTGCAGCAAATTTTAAACAACTGTTTGGAATGGTATACCATTCAACTGGGAAGCACAGACTACCTAGAGCTGTAAACACTATAGGTACAATCACAATTGGTAAAGCAAATCCTAATTGTTGCATGTGTAATCTACAAGCTATTCCAGAACAATAAACACACATATTAGTTGATATCATTTGAATATACATCAGCCCGAACTCTTTAAAATGTTCCAGTATTTTTTTCTTGATGAAAAACATGGAACTGAATGATTTCCAATAGTAGTTGAAAGAATCTTCCATATCATTGTCCAATAAAAAATGCATAAAAAGACCACTAAGGACTATCTGTATCGGTGCCGAGTAAATATAACCTGTCGTGCGCACACGGCGCAAATTCTTCCGTACTTCATTCAAATCAAAATTACAGCATTTTAATTTTCCGAAGGCGAAGTTCTCCCACCAGGTAACAGTAACACAAAAACATACTAAACAAAATAAAGCTCCCAATCGCAATTGGGAGTTATCACCCTTTGATGGCAATTGAGAAAATGTTCCCGTAAAAATTACAGCGAAAGGTGAGCCCAATTGCACCAAAAATACAAGAAATGATACAAAAATAACATAGATAAAGCGTCTTCTACCAGGAACATGGGTTGAAATATTTAATTCTTTTTCTAACACTGGGTCTATAGCTTCTGATTTTGGTTTAGCCCGTGCAGTAAATTCGTTATGTATATTTAAGATCGCTGGTAACAGACCAACTGATAATGTACATAATGTTGTTTCTATGGGTGATAAATACGGCATCACTAGCAGAATCATCACACAGCGTCCACATGTTTGAAATACATCTACCACAGTTAACTAGAATACAAAATGATATAGTAATTTTAATTTGCAGAAAAGATTAGGTACTGGTGGCAAAATGAGAATTCATTCTTTATATATCCGAGTAATTTCACTGGTTGCCAGTCATGTAAACAAGTACCCCATGTGATTACTTTTGAATACCTCAGTTGAATTTCTGTGTAACTTTTGTATAAAATGCAATAGCTCTTGAAACTTCTCTGTCAAATGTGCCAAAATATTTTGATTCCTTGATACATGCACCAACATAATCATTGTACCTTTTGGTTCTTCCGATGAAAGTATGGTACCAGAAGAAATAAAAAGAAACAGGAGTAGTCGAATAGTTTTGGAACCACAGTGTTAGTTAAAATGAGTGTTGGATTAGAAAAACCACAATTTGAAACTTGCTTTGCAATGATCTATTTTTTCATATGATAATTGCTTCACTTTAAATGAGTATTTATTTAATAACCTGATGATACAAGAATTAGAAATGAATTTTATATCTTATCATCTTACCACAAATATGGCCTTTTTTGAAGGTTTATTAGAGGTGGCAAACAAAGCTTTAAACATAGTTAAACACCATTTATATATCATTGGAACAGTAATACACCATATTAATTGAATAAATAACTTATTGCGATGAGGTTGTGACTGAAAAAGAAAAAAAAGATAACGCTTATGACGTTTTACGTCCTACTTTTCTGCACCTAATCGGTCTAATGAGGACGGACAACGCCGTGCAGTGAGGGAAATTTTGCTTGGACAACAGCCTTAGCCTATTCTTTTTCGATTTCCAACGGTCGAGAAATATTTTACGTGCACAGACTAGCACACGGGGCCTCGGGTTTGTTGACTTGTCCGAACGACTAGACCCTTTTCCATGTCAGCCCAACCTGTATCAATAACAGGAGGAAACCGGGTTGAAAAAACCGAAAGTATTATCTATACCAATGTCAAGATTGAACCATGGACCCTCAGGTTAGCGAGCAGTTTGGAATTTCGGGAAAAGCTGCACAATTCTTCTGCTGTTATCTGTTCATCTGTAACCTATTTGAGTTGTAGCAGTTAGATATGTTAAATTATAATACCTTAGATGTAACTATAACAGATTTGGAGATCCAGTACATGCTTAATTTGCTTACTGAACAACTTCCACACACAAAAACCAATAGGAAAATATACATAACACATCTGACGATTCGTCGTACCGAATCTTCGAATTCATTAGAATTTTCACAGTCTCTTTCTGTAATGCACATTGTTTCCCAAGCTCTAAAATACAAAAAGCAATACATTAAATATATATGATCAAACTGAGTGATATGGACTCAGATCACTAAAACGTTTTATGTACGAATGTAGTCCGTATTATATTTAGAAATCCTCTTTCTCCCTCCTTTAAAAATGTAGTCCGTATTATTTTTAGAAATCCCCTTTCTCCCTCCTTTACGGGTTCTTGCATGCCTATTTTTGAGTAATTTTTGGTCTAGATTTGGAATTTGATATCCGAAATTGCATTTTGCTTTCAGATTTCGTGAGATGATGAGAGATGTTCATGCGAAAGGATAATTCTAAAAATAGTCGTTTTGTGTGCAGTGACAGTGATGTTTATAAAATGTAGTGGTCTACTAGTTTTTATGGTCATGATATATTGAATTTTTGTCCAGACACTAAGTATTGACCAGTCTTTCATGTGACATATTGGAAAGTTTTCAACGAGATTTCTGGAAAAAGTCCATGTGTTCTGTGTAAAGGGGTAAACAAACTCTTTGAATGATATCAACTAGTTACTGCCGTGTGGGCCAGGTGTTTTTTTTAATATGCTTATGTGTGATTTTTCTTGCTGAGAAATAAATACATATCCAACTTACTCTGTTTTCGATGAATCTTTTTCTGATTTCGTCGATTTTGACGCATTCTTATCTGTGTCTTTTTCTGTTTCTGTATTCAATTGATCAGTGATATTCTCATTATCGTCGTATTCATCAATAACAGACTTATTATCTTCTAATCCTTCTTTCAGTGAAGGCATAAACCCTTTACCCATTGAATCGTTTAATGTTTCTTGATTCATATAGGGGTTATATAGATCTGAGTTAGACGACAATCCACTATCTGAACCATCTTGCGGGGCCGTAAAGGCATCCCGCGTGGATTCAGAATCTTGGTTCATGGAGGATGCTTGTCTTATTGCTAATTCCTTTGCCTCTTCTCGTCGTCTTGCTTCAGTGTCGCGTTTCTCTTTTTCTTTTAATTTCTGCAATAAGTTAATATTAACATTGATAAATATTTTTTCAACATGTTAATTTTCCACTTAAATCTTCAAAAAAACAAAAAGCTAAAATGATAACCTTGTCCATTACTATTTTGTATTCTATACTTATTTCATATCAGCACAGAAAAAAAATACCAAGCAGATCTAAACCGCTTATTCTAGTTCCTCAATAAAGTATTTGTTCTATCAATTGGAATGTACAATAGGCAGAATTTAACCCACCCTTCCTCGTAACAATCTAGAACAATAAACAATACCTCCTTTTCAACCACTTGGTCTTCCAGTTTGTCTCTGTGCTTCATTTTCAGGAAAACTTTAGTTTTACCAATTCCGTAGTCAAATATTTTAAGTGAGTTAAGTATATTCTCGCAATCTGATTTCGGAGTTGATCTTGGAGTTTCTGTATTTTGGAGTATTGAGTATCTAAAAGAAATATATACAGATAAAAAGAACTTAAAGGGAATTCCGCATTTTTGTAAAAAGTTTTAATTTCAAATAATGTTGTAAATTATTCCTGAAAATATTTTTAAAGTATGCTATTTATATCTATGTATCTTCTTGATCAATCTAAATTTGTTTTAAAAGGGTTAATTAACAACGGAGAGTATATATAGCACAATACAAATCATCAAGGATACAATTTTTAAGTAGTCTTACCGTTTGACAAAATCCTTGAAGAACATTCTAACCGGATAACCACTACATCTCACTTTCGCAGCATCCATAATACCACTTCTCTCTAACTGTTGACGCACAAGCTCACCATCAAATTTCGAAGGTTGTAGTTTAGGATTGGGTTTGATGCATCTTTAAGAAGATTAGTATTGTTTACATTTTTGCATGTAATAAGATAGGATATTGTTTGTTTACAGTAAGATAAAGTTCAAAATTTCTCTTTACATTTTAATTGCTTATTAAAACATATTTACTTACACAGTGTAGAGTGAAACTAAAGCTACCTACCTGATAAACAAGGGCGGGAGAGTCTGAACTTTATCCATCATTCTCTTGAGTGATTTCTGTCAGATACAAGTAGATACAATTATGATCGTGAGGGCAAATATTTCATATAAATAAGACTTATGCAAATTAATGATTGTTGATCCCATAGATCACCACCGTATATTATAGAGCAAACCTCATTGACAATCCAACCAGGAACAGTTACTCTAATCACGCAGCAGTCCAACTTTGAACTAATCTGAGATCTCCCACTGCTTAATGAAAATAGTAATTTTAAGCCAACCAGGGGCAGTATGTGTTAATACTCTATTAAAATTCTATTATACAGACCTGAAATGAATCTGAAACACGTCCAACCAATTTACCAGTACGACTTGAATTAGATGATTCCGAGCAACTGAAATCGAAGAAAATCTTAATCCTTAATTGTAAAATATTATGATTTGAATGGATGTGCTTGTAAGGCTGGATATAATTGCCTATATAATTCACTAAAATGTAAGATTATATATACAGCTTTATGTTCATCAGATTAACATTTTTGTTAAAAAAATATTCCAAAAAAAAAAAAAAACGAAAAAAAAAAACAAATAAAAGGGGCAATTTCATAGTGCTTAACATCATGGAGCTTAAGCACGATAAAGAATAAACAAAAGTACTTACATACTTTCTCGTCCTCGAAATGATGACCTTCCTCCTCTGAAACAAATAGATACAGAATTTTGAAAGATGCAATTATGATTATGATCTGGATTAAAACCGGAATTTTGAATCGAATCAATATAATCAACAGTGTAAACAATATCAGCGCTTACAAAGACTGAGGTTCGAAAAACGTAATCACCTGTTTCTAGAGGTAGTAGCAAAACTACCCAGTTGAAAATAATTCCTGATAAACATATTATCACTTCGTTGTACTATTTCACTAAGTTGAGCCGAGACAGTGTCTCTATTCTTCTTCAGAAAATTACTAGCATCGTAGATAACCTGAAATTAACCGTCAAGCAATTTGGAAATATATACAGGACAATTTAATTTAGAAGAGAATAATGATCTGACGCTAGTTGTGGCGGACATAGGCGGAATGGTGGAGTGTTTTCTATTTTACTTTTACGTAATCTATGATGACGACCCACACTTCTGCTTTATCGTCTATATTAATATTATTTAATTTCTGGTGTTTGATTACAGGTCATGGTTCGGTATTTTCGGGGGTTGAGTTTGGTCTTGAATATATGTATATAATCTTCAGAAGTACAAGAACTGCACAATAATCGCAAAATTCCTTCAAATATACCGTAAACTAGAAATTTCACTTTCTATTTTATATAATTATGTCTTTCCTCCATGACGGAGTCTCAAGAAAAAACGCATCGTCATTTAAACTCTCAAATGCGGACATCCAGTTTCTGTGACTAAGGTACGATTGGTAAAACGGATGGTAAACCTGTCATTTAAAAGCCTGCAACCTACCTTAACTCGTGTTTTAAGTTTGATTTCGAGTACTAATTGTAAAGTAAAATTGAATACATACCTCGGAGGCATAATGATTGATAGAAAACATCGTATGTTGACTTCTTTGATTCCCTTTGATAATGCTAAAATTGGGATTTTGGTGATGAATCTGTTGTACGTGTTGTATAAAATGTCGTACTGACGGATTAACTGATACCGAATCATTTAATATGTGTATTATACCAACTGGTGGCTGAAACAAAATTCAGAGAATGACTACCTTTTTCAGATAGTAATAAATATATCAAACACTGCACGACGCATCCATCGTTATAAATATACATTCAAACAAAACCATTGAAAACAATGCGTTTCGTATCTGGCAGAAGCCACATTCATAAATTGCAGGTTATTCGATTAAGAAGTGCACATGGAGCTTGAGGCGCAAAGCAAAGTGCTAAGAGAGGTATCATCATTTGATCAGTATCAACATCGCGAGTTCATAAGATTGTAAAAGATACTTACTCTACATAATAAACTTATGACATCAGTATTATCTCTATATTGGACGCTATCAAACCGTACACCTTCTGACAGAAACTCTCTCTCTTCTTCTTTGAAAGCTTGTCGTAAGAAATACTGCTGAAGATTTTCATTTACTGTATTGATCAACAACTGTTCAAAGCTGTTATTCTTTTCAAGGTTCTCAAATCCAGAGATGTCAAGAATTCGTATAGACTTCTTCTTATTCGAACTTAACAAAAAATAAGAACAATGGTGACAAGGATCATGGCAATGGTACGTAAGTAAATGAGTAGAAGCCGGATTGGTATAATACACCTTAGCGATCACTAGTTGCATATGGTTGGGAATATGAATAGAAATCATAAGTTTCGAGCGACACTCTCATACAACCGAGTTGTGAGTTGCGTTTAGAACTCGTGGCCACTTTCATTAATCGCATCCATACCCAACTGTTAATCTCCATGATGTGAGGGCACCTTTAGTGTCCAGAGTCATTACGTAAATGCATTTGAATAATACATGTAATTATGAAGATAGCTTGGCAAGGTAATATACGCCCACTGGCAGCTTTGATTTTGAACATAAATATTTAGCAGTACAGTAACAATCAACAGTATGAAATATTCAACCTTCAGTCATACACTTGAAAACGTGTTCAATCTTTAGCTCGTGAAAACTCTAGAAGACAAATATTCAATCTTCAGCGCGGTAATGAATAATGAAACAAAGTTTTGTCAAAATTTGGCAAGAATCATGCCTTCTAGAGATTTTATGAGTTACAAATTGAACGAGTTTTCAAGATCAAGGGCAATAAATATTTTTCAATTCGTCTGATTTTCAATAAGGTTCATCCTTGTGTGATTACAAACAACCATACC
The DNA here is from genome assembly GCF_000327385.1 of Lottia gigantea. NCBI lineage: Eukaryota > Metazoa > Mollusca > Gastropoda > Lottiidae > Lottia > Lottia gigantea. The sequence goes on along the minus strand of NW_008709979.1, from coordinate 537,731 downwards.
AAGTTTCGTCGAAATCAATTAAGAAGTGTGCCTTGTAGAGTGTTTACGAGCAATTGTGGACGGACCGACGGACGGACGGAAAGAGGTGACGGCAATATACGCCCCCCATTTCATGTGGGCGTATAAAAATGAGCACGGAAGTAACATATCACATGGTATACAATTGATCCAGAATCATCTACGCTCGTAATATAACTTATCAGACAAACTTTTCAAAGCATAATTTTATTACCTTTTATCCAGGTGATTATTAGCTAATATTGAATTGATCACGTCAATAATTCCATAGAATAAACAAGAATACAATTCTCGTGCTAGAGCATCTCGACCATCTTCAGCATCAGATAGAGTCTTTAATCTTTTCTCATCTAAATTGTCATAAAAATACAGAGTCAACATTATTAGCTATATGCACTCATAGAACATAATGCAGAGTTCACAAACAAGGAATGGCATAGATTGAAAAGTGAAAACACATTAAATATGCTGCTAATAAAACCGGTTTACAAATGATTCATCAATTATGTTGAACAAATATGGTGTAATATAATTCTTGAAATAGACATGTATTGTCGGATTAATACAAATTCTATCTTAGATTTTGTGTAACCTGGCCTAAAAGGAAGACTGAAATGTCACAGATTTAACCCTACAAAATTGCTCCTAATCAAGAATGAATTTTGACTAGATTTATTGAAAAGAATTTGTTATTCATACACAAATACCAAGGCAATACCTCTTATTTCTGTTGACAGGAGCAATCGCCTGATATTATCAAAGTCTTCTTCTTCTAAATTCAGCATACGACCAACTGAAATATTTCAACTGCATATGCCATGTTTTCTAAATTGACTTGCATGTAAACAAATACAATTTGTAATGAAATTAAAGTTTCAATCACTTTGTGGCAAAGAAATGAAATTGGGTTGTAAGTCCTTCTTTACAACATATACGTACTCTTTTAGGGTGTGTAGCTGTTGAAGGATCCCTTAGTGCTCAGTGTATTGCCTCATCGAACGGCCATGGCAGATGCTTTTAAGTCAGCCCATCCTTCCTGCGTAACTTACAAGAGGAACTGGATTTCAAAATTGAACGACTCGACCCCTGCCGGGGTCTAATCCATAACTCCAAGGTTTACTAGCAAGCGTTTAACTAACTGAGCAGCCCCAAGCTATCTAGTAGATATCTCCGATTTGATAGAATCGTAAAAAACTCACATCTATCGATACTTTCCAAAGCTTTAACATCTAAGAATCCAATTGCACCACTTGGGTCCTCGTCAAATTCTATATTAGTTAGGTGTAGAATAGCGGCTAGTATTGAATGAATCTGGTCTCTTGTCTACAAATAAAAATAGAGCAAAACAATCGAACACTTTGTTTTAGTAGTGTTAGTTTGATAACCAAAAAGGTTTACCGAACTCATACATTAAATGTGTATATTTGAATATTCCTAAGGTCGTCGTTACAGAAAACTCTATTTGAAAGAGAAATGGAGTTTAACTTCTTACTTTTTGTATAGAAATGTGAGATCTACTAGGTAGTGTGAAGTTATACTTTCCCTTGACCTACCTCTTTGTTTAGACCAACTTCATCGAGAATATTGATCATTTCATTATATTTCCTCTCATAAGATCTTTCCTCTTCCACTTTGTTAAAAGTTGTAAGTATTCTGAAGATTAAAAGAGTTGCTGATGACATATTTTGTGCTACTTTCTAGCGAGATGAGAACAGTATATTGTATTCGACGGCAACTAAAATCATAAGAATCGCTCACCAGTTCCTTTCGCGAAACGTTAAACATCGCTAAAAATCAATTTTCACTAGTCTAAAACCCTTCTGTTTTTCTTATATTATATGTATTACCAACTGCTTTTTAAAGAATAAATATATTACATAACAATATTGATAGATAAATATTTGAAATCCCAGTTTGGAAAATTTCTCCTTCCGCATTGGATATAAATATTAATATTTGACATACCTATATTCGCTAAGCTCTTCCAATTCCAATTCTCGGAGTTCACAATCTGACATTCCAGCAAACAGAGCATAGAAAGCGTGAAAATTCTTTTCATTTTCATTTGGTTCCGTTACTCTAAATTTCTCAAGAATATACCCTTCTATTTTAGCTGAAACAGATATAAATAACTGTCGTATGTGCTATGTAAAATAACATCGTACATAATTGTGGCTGAATATGTAAGAAATTTTTCAAAAGATTAAACACATAAAGACTTAGCATGCTATCTTCTAGATAATTACGCCACTGGCGGATTTGATCCGTTTACTTTGGCTAACGACAAAAAAGTAATGAAAAGGCTTGCAGGAAACGTTTTCTGAATTTGATTGTTGATTGATCTCTTTTCTTTCATAGAAATGCTCACCGATGCCGTCACGGATGATTTAAGACTACATATGAAGAAATGAAAGTCAAGTCCATTTGCCTAAACTGACAACCGTGATTCCTTCAGGTCTTTAGGTTCAGATTCATTGCATTTCAATGTATGTGTTAAAATCTGCAATTCCCATATTAATTGAGAGTGACCTCCAATTGTGTTGCTTTCAATGTTTATTCTAGAGACAACAACGTCGAGGCAACGTGTGGGATATGTTATTGTATAAAGAGATTATGTTATAATAACATTGAGATGATATAGGCAATATAAATGATATACAAGTATATTAAGTAAAGAGATAAATAAAACAAAGATTATAAAAAGTCAACATATAACCTACCAAATTCAATAGTATTATTATCAGTATACGATATCTCCACTAGTTTCCCGAAACGACTTGAATTTTCGTTGAGTGACGTTTCAGCATTTCCAAAAAATTCAAGCACTTGATTTATCTGTAAATAGAAGGTCAATCGCATACTAATTTACATAAAACAATCAAATTAAGTTATTCTATACATTTGTCAACATGGATTAAGAACCTGGTAAATAAATACATATATCGATGAAAAATTTATCAGAGATAAATGAGGTGTAAGTTAACCTTAACAAATTCGTGGATATTTTTTTTACTAGTTAATTACCAATGCAGCAATTCTACAATATTCGTTGTCTAGGTAAGGCAGACTCTATATACACATTATTCAACTTAAAAAAATGATCATCAAAAGATATCAAAATAACTTGAAAGTTAAAAGACATCTACATAAGTCAATGTGTGCTCTTCATTTTTTTACAAAGATAAAAGATAACCAGGAAGAAATTCCTATTATACCCAGCGATAGAAGTCATAACGTCCTGATACCCACGTTCATACGGATTACATACAATTATTGAACAAAAAAATAGTGGAAAATACTCACGAAGCTAGTTTTATACCTTTTCTAACTTAGCAATGAGATCATGTTCCTTCGACGGAGATTTGTTCAAATGAATTAAATGTTTTAATATCAGCTTGGTGCTTTCTGTCTTCCCTGCTCCGCTATCACCGGTAACCACCAAACATTGTCCATTACCATCTTTAAGTGCACGATAAGCGAAATCTGCTGCCCAGAAAATGTGTGCTGGTTGAGAACTACGATCTCGAATATTTGTATATATTTCATGTTGCTGTAACAATAAGTGATGTAATTTAAAGCATATAATATTAAATATTGGAAGAGCAGTTCGCTTCCGAAAAGTTGTGAAGGTACAGGAAATTCATCTGTAATGGTTGCTTTGCTTCATAATATATAGATTATCTTGGGTCCTCAAGAAAAAGTGCATCGCCAGATGTCTGTTTAAATTAGAAACTTTCGGGATTTTATATTTTAATAGTTTTCATGAGAGATCTTGACAGTGTGTACTTGATTTTGGCACCTCATAGGTTTAGCTCATTAGTTTTCAAGGATCGTTCATCTGATGCACGAAATTGATTAACATTAAATGACACATTCTGATAGGTTACGTGTAAGATAGTCCATGCACATTATGAAAAGTCTACAATAGGAATTCCCCCATGTCTATAAACAAAAAAACAGGACGTAAATGACAACCTTGTTCACAGCAAACTAAAGGCAATTAGTGTATAACTTATTATTTTATCTAATTTCAGATGAGAACAGAAGAAAAAAACCCTGCAGTATAGTTCCAATTTCTAAAGTAACAAGGATTTACAGCGATAACTGTATCACCAACATACGTCTATAAGATAAAACGAATATTGTGGCGTATTACTTAGTAACATATACAACTGCTTTGCATGTTCAATTTTTAAATTTTCATTTCATGTTTTATATTGTTTTATATATATAAACTGTTTTACAATACATTTTAATTTTTTTATGCCCAAGCATTATAATGCGAATTACGGGAGCTTGGTATGTTGATAAGATCGCGTTGCTTTTAGATGAAAAGTTTGTGAGCTAGTGTCTGTGATTAAAAAGTATTTCAAAATTGATTATAATTGGTGATATAAGCCATTGTTTTGTTCAGATTTTTGACAAGTATTAGTAGGCTTTTGTATTTATTTTTGGATTATTGAACTTGACATATGCTTCGCAATTGTTTTGATCAGATGTTGAAAAACAGGCAGATTTTTTTTAGTTATCTGATAGAGACTATTACACATCTGATGCTTACGTATGTTTATTAGATCTTGAATACGTTACACTTCCAATTTTTAAACAATATTTTTCATAGATTACCCTAACCTTTGACACATTCCTTAATGGGTATCGTGAATTGACCGCACCTATGGCTGAAAAAGGGCAGTTGTATTAAGTATCTCATGTCCTGATTGGGTCTTGCCGTCGACCCAAGAGGTCAGATTACAGTAGATTGCAGTTGTTGCCTGTCGGTAAAATACCCAATATTGCATTACTTCGAGGGTTATACCCAATGTGTACTCTGATTTAAGATGATATATGTAATGAATGAAAGACACGTCATGGAGTTACGAAAGGTTAAATATTATAATATCTAGAGATTATGTATTTGACATTTAATGAACGCAGCCTTCTTCTATATCTCCCATTTCTTATGGTAGGTTTGAAATCCAAACTAACCAAACACGCTAACCACCAAATCCTCAAATAACAATAAATATTATAAGATTTATGGATCGTAGATTTTCTTCTTAAGAGCATGGGAAGAAACATTATTTATTTCGTTTATATTTTTAAAAAAATATTTGATTCGGTAAATTTGAGTCACTAAGAATTTCACTGATTAGTTTCGTTTCGTATAATGAAGTCTGTGATTCAACTGATTTATGATATCAGCAATGAAATTTCATTTATGTCGTTTATTTATTTTATTAAGTGTTTATATTCATTATTATCCTCTTAGTACACATTTAAATTTTGATTTGAGCAATTCTGTCACCTGTATGGTTTTTTTTAGGTATCCAGCTGCGAGTAAAAAAGATAAACTGCATGAAGTCATCTCCAGGAAGTTATCTGGGGGTAATACACTTGTCACGATTAGACACTATCAATCAAGAAGATATTGCTAAAGCGCAATTTATCTTGCCCTTTTATGTGACCTTGCATATTATCAGATATGTTGGTAGGTAGATGACAAGTTAACGTTCGCCGATATATTGGACCTTTCTACGTTTTTATACCCCAGGTAAACCCTTACCCATCGTAAGCAAGAGGTAACTGGTGAATGGTACAATTTTAACTTGTCAAGAAGCCTGACTGACATTTATTACCGAACTTGGTTTATTTTACCGAACGAAGTTTAGACGACTTTAGCTGGTTCTTAAGAATTGATTCGAAACTTTCTGTGTTTTTTCTGTATATCTGAAACTCAATTCAAATAGACTAAAAATATTCATTTAAACATATGAATACAAAGATGGTACAATTTTACAATTCGTTGAAACACTTGTTCGACACGAAATACATAATGTTTTAGTGAACTATTTTTATATAAGAATTATATTATCTTATTGTAGGCGTGTGATTCATTGTTGGCTATTATATATTATAAATTGTCAGAGATGTCATTGATATAAAATAAATGTAATATAAATTGATATAGATACGATTAATATTTTATTTTTGCGTGCCTAACAGCCTGTATTTGAACGTTAAAATTATTGTGCATCTACATTCTATATGGGCAGGGTTTTTTCATGCCAAGCTAGAACTGTGGCGCATGGAGTTAACACGTCTTCATCTGACTTTTGTGTCTTTCAGACAAGGGTAGGAATATATCAATGTATAGCTAAAACGCATAGGCATATCAATTCTAAAAAAAACATACAAAATATATACAGTATGGTGTTAAAGCGTTACTTGTGAATACTTACATAAAAACTGTTCTGTTCAAAACGTTGCTTTATACAATCCAATAATATTTCATTGTCTATTGTTTCTAGTTGGGAGATATCATCAACATTACCTAATGATGGTAACGATTGGGGAACTTTCCTAAACATACCAATCAAATATACTTAGTTCTTAACATTATGTCTTTCTACTAAGCTAATCTTTTTAAAAAAGCACGCTAAATATGTTCGTAGAATAAACTGGTCGAAATATCTCTTATAAATAAGTCTTATGAATTCACGTTCTGTTACTCTGACAACTGAAACCAGCACATTCCCCATTAATTGTATATGTCCATCATAGTCTGTGCCAAGTTTGATATAATCATTAAGGAACAGATCACCAATAGTTATATGTTGTTCGAGACCTGTGATCCTTGGACTTATGATAAGAAATTGATAAGAGTCCTTTTATATCCTGTCATGAGCCCTTAATACCGCCTCCCAAAATAATTATTATCTTTTCATAATATCTTTAAAAATATCTATCCGGGAGAATTCCCAAGCTATTACATAATTAAATAGAAGTTCCTCTATCTCATATCTCTCCCCAAAAATGACTGATACGACATAGTCTCTTAATAGACGACCCCTTTATAACCTATACACGTGTTTTCTAAACGCCTGTTCATCTTTACGTACACTTTGCCTTGGAAATAGGGAAGAAAGTAACTGTTTTGTTAATTTGATGGAAATTAGTGTGCTTATTCATGCTGGCGTGGTTTCGGTTGAGCATCCTTTTTGTTATTGCCTTTGGACCCTATGGCGAACCCTTCAGAGCAAGATATGCGGGAAACGGTGTCGTTTTGGAGAAATAGAAAATAGTGCACATTGAATCTGCTGAGATTCAATGAACTGGATAGATAAATCATAATGAACAATCCTTTTTGATTGGGTGTAAAATTCCACATCCTCGAACTGTCCGAATTGGGTCAGAAAAGACCTAAAAATCGAAGCTAAAGTTACGCAAAACAATTTTATAGTCGTAATTTCAGTGGCAATCAATTGATATAAATTGATTACTAAACTGAGAATAAATATTTATTTGTGGTCAATGAAAAAATGGTGCTCAGGCTCATGGGTTTGAGAGCTATATTGGAAGTTGGTTCTGACGGTTCCTACAAAAACGCAACACCGCTCCCACCCCAGGTTTTCCTAAAGTCCTAGCCAGTTGTATAAGCAAAATACTAAGGATAAACCCTAACCGATCTATTATGATGAAAATTAAGATTTGTGTAAAATAATCTTTTACAGTAAATGACGGACATTTTTAGGCAGGCCCGATTTTCTGAAATTTCCCGGCTAGTTCAAGGGCCATTTATTGTCTTTGTTTTTCGCCATCCGTGTGAACAATCGTACATTAGTTTCAGAAGCGGAGTTTTGTCTACGGTAATCGGTGATTGTGTTCACAAACAATGATTATTTATTGCCAGTCTGTCTTATATTCAAAACGTAATCTAGTAAGTTTACGGCAAAACTATTTATTTCGAGTTCGGATGTGGAATTTTACACCCACCGGTTTTGAACCGATAGGTGCGGACGGTTTTAATCGAGAGAGAAAAGGCACTTGGAAATTCCCTTGAAAATAAACTACACCATATACCGATAATTATATTGAAATCTAATCAGGTTGAGGATTTGAAGGTAGGGCTATCCAGTATCATGGCAAAATTTACACCTTACATATATTCATGCAAGTCATAACATAGATAAACCAAGCATGTTATCAATAAACAAATAAACCCAATATCGTTTATTAGATTTTATATAATTTAATACACCTTACAATAAACATATGTTACCTCTTTGAAATAAACTATATATTTGATAGTAGATAGATATAACATGTAAATATCATATACTGTACAGTTCTCATTTGTAAAGTCGATTTATTTGATATAGCAAAATTACATATCTAAAGATTTTGCTTTTGTTTTTGGTCAAGGGTGTGTGTAATATTGAGACCAAATGACAGGTGAGGCGCCAAGCAGGATATGCTTACTTTTCTTAACAAATGATACTATTGGTCATAACAAAATACTTTCTTTTTTATGAAAAATGCATTCGCTGCTACCAATGTATTGACAAACTACTTTTAGATTTAGGTTTTAGATTATTTGTACTTAGATATTTATTATTTTATTAATATAATGCCAACAATCAGATATAACAAATTAGATTAAGAAAATACGAATAGAATATACCTATATCGGCAACATAATGTAAGAATCAGGTATGAAAAAACGCACTATTAATATCTTTTTATTTCTTACAATTTACGACAGGGATTTTTCTACTATAAAACTGCTTAATAAATACAATGAATTTCTTTCTTTTTAAATTCCATCTAGTTTCGTTACAATCCATCAAAAAATCGCACCTTCTAGAGTGTTTACGGGCAATAGTAGATGGGCAGACCACATACATATATATTCTATTATCTTGTCTTATCATGTCAAGTTTGATATCTCTGCAAGCTGTAACATAATACCTTAATTTCTATATGACTAAGTTTTTTCTTCGAAACTGCCACACAGCGCAGTTGATTTATATTAGAGATTAGGGAGATCGTTCTATTTCATAAAATGTTTTAGGAAAATAGAATCCACTAAAACATTTTATCCAAATGATTGTAGTCCGTGCTACTTTATAACAGAATTACGCGCGGGAGGATAATTCTAAAAATAATCGTTTTGTGTGCAGTAACAGACAAGCGGATGTTGATAAAATGAAGTGATCTACTTTCAGTTTGTCTAACTCAAGATTTTCATGTTTCATGGCCATGATTAATTGAATTCAAGTATTGGCCAAGATTTCATGATTATAACATATTGGAAAGTTTTCAACGAGATTTCTTGAATAAGTAATAAAAGGTTGAATTTCGAGATGAGTGGATTCCTCTACAAATAGGGACCAGGGATATAACTCTAAATGTAAATGACGAAATAAAAATTGTCGAAATTACCCTCAAACTAGGAATTGCACTTTCTAGTTCTATATATGTCTTTTCTATATACGCGAGAGTATCAAGAAAAACAAGTCGTCTTGATTTGAAAGCTCAGATTTCGACGGCGAGCTGTAATCTCTATTATTAAGTAGCTTAGGTACAAAATTCCCGCTTCTGACACCGATTTACGATTGGTCAAACGGATGGTGAATCTGTCCTATTGAAGGTGAAACTGTCCGTTATGTATAAATTTTTCATCAACTTAGTTGACCAAATATATACTAAAGATTGCATTACAGTAAGCTATTGTTTACACTTGTTGCTTAAAGGAACAGGTTTGCCATGTTTGGGTGTTGATTATGGTCCTGAGTATAATGATGTAAATAGTCTTACTAAAAATGATTAACACATTGATTTGAAGATACAAATTTCAACGGTAAGCTGTGAACACTATTACTTATAAGCTTAGCTAAAAGAAAAACCCGTTTAGAGACTAAGGTACGATTCCTCATTCAGATTGCGTTTTCTTCCCTTTAATCTTCAATGAAAAAAAATATACTTCACAAAAACAAGTTGTAAATATTCTCTAGTGATTAGCGTCTCTTGCTATGAACGCGCAATATCGCATACCTCTTACATAGGCTACTTCATTTAAAGTATCACAACAGCTTTGCTTATCACCCTAACATAAACCCTATATCATATGCTGAGACACGATCATGAGGGTGTTTTTTTTCTCGCTTTGTCCCCCGTGGCACGTAGAAATTGCAATGTCAGATTCCATGTGAGATTTTAGATATCAGACATATTGCCACGGGCGGATGCAATTAGGCAAAACAACATCCAATGAAACCGGCTCATCTGGTCCAATTTGAGACGTTACAAGAGTTTTAAAGGGCGTTGCCTTTTCACGAATGAAAGAGGAAAAGCGTACAGTGTGAGAAAGTTTTTCGAACCAGTGTCTTTTGGTACCCGAGATATTAGCGATTTAGTAAAAGTTATTTTTAGGAACAGAAAGACATTCCCGATCAATTTACGCCATTGCACATGGCGAGAGTCTAAACAAAGCATTCGGACCCGAGCACGATTGAAAAAGAATTCGCAAGCGGTATTTGTCAACAAGGGGAATCCCCGAGGTCACGTGGCGTTGTATTTATGACTGGATGATAATAAAACGATGAAATCTGTAGGTTGTTTGCACTGTCGCCCAACACAACGGCTACTGGATTAATTAATTTCTGGTCTAGAATGCAGATAATTATTATTACTTTATATTTGAACAATATAGAAAGAAAATTAACGCAAGAATTGATATATCTTAGTTTTCGCTGAAATTTCAATTGAGTAAAAAAAATCTGCCTTGAGTGACAGAAGACTCAGCAGTCATTTATTATGTGAAGTCAACAAACCTGATGTTGTTATAGAAAGCTTATTCAATAAGGAAGAGAATAATTAAGAAAATTCCAATTAGTTTGGCCCTGGGAACTTTTTTTTCCATTTTCTCGTAAAATATTTATATTTCCATGGCTACCACCCAAACCAGAAAAAAAAACATAAAAACCCCACATTAGTTTCTAAGTTTCATGGATTTCTATCCATTCATCTTTTGTAATCTTATGTTGAAGGTTTTTAATATTCAATTTTCATGATATTGTCATGTTTGAAAGTCTGTCAAAACATTTTTAAAATGGACATAAAAACTTTAAAGTGAAGGCAACGATCCCAATCTTTCTTAAATGATTAAGGAATCAGTTTTTCATATAACAATTCCATATTTTCAAAACATGATAAAGACCAGTCAACGATCTTAAAATTTATTTCATCAGCGTAGGCCAGTTAGTTCTAAGTTTTCGAAAGACTTTTTTTTCTGTAATTTTGGCCATTAAAATAATTTTCTACGATATGTTGGTAAAAACTCTTGAATTTCTTTGCATTTTCCCTATGAATTTGAAATTATTAGATGTTATTTCTATACAGTCAAGTAACCTAATTTCGTGCAAACCTATTTTTCGTGCATTTCCGGAAATGATTAATAATTTACATGTGCGACCTCGCGTGACCTCCGCATTTGCTTGTTTCGATAAACATGTGTTATATCTATAATATCAGCTAGTAGAATGAATCCAGTAGTTTCAAGCAAGGTAAAATGTATTAATGTTTACTTTGACAAATACAAAATGGCGGATTTCAGTTATTACCAAACGTCACTATTATTATCGGCCGAATTTCCTTATAATCCAAGCGGTAATTGGAATTCCAAGTGTCGTCTGCTAGAATTTAGTCCAACGAATGAAGTCACGTGATCCACTAGCGGATTCCGTGTCAGCAGAAAATTTTATGGAACACAATGTGGGCCATATTCTTATGTTGTTTCAGTGACTTTTAGCAATAAATCACGCTACCTGTCTTATTTTGTCAGTCACTTTTTTTTTAAATCGTGGTTCTTTGAAGGAATTGTCACTAGTTATAATGAATTGATATTAAAGATAAAAACTAAGAGAAGTTAATTACACCACTGGGTATGCATACAACATATTTTTCTCGACTTATTTACAGAGCAAACATTGTACACGAAAATAGGTGACGCATTCACGGCAATTGCCGAAATATGAAATATGGGTCAAAGTCAAGGATTCATAAAGAAAATCGAAACAGACCAATTTTAATTATTTTGTAGAATATCTATATATTTCCTAATATTATAATCGGATACCATGTTAACTCGAAAAATGTGAAAACTCAGAACCGACAAGTGAACACTCCTAATTTCACCACATTATTCTGTTAAATAGCAAAGTAACATGAGTAACCTTTCTCATACATTACTGACAGACTATAATGCAAGCTATTTAAATATATTTTAGCACATCAGTTCATAAAAATTAAAAACAAGGCTAAGCTGAGACCATTTTAATATTTTAACTCCTATATTTAAATTGAAGATCTAAAAGAAGCCTTGAGACATCAACCCTAGGGTTTTCTATATACAAATCTTTATCAAGACTGGACGATAGTTTACGTCATCTAGATACAATCTTGATCCCCCTGTACCCGGGTTATACAACACACATCTCCAGATAACCGAACTAATTAACCACTCAAAGCGGACATGAAAACAATATACCCCCAGGACCCATTCTGATCAAAATGATAATTAAACAAGAATTCATATTGAAATTTCAATACAATATTTCAAAATTTAGTGTTACCTTTAAACAGTGACAATATAATAGAGGAAGTATTTGGTTAAAAATTACGGTAAGATACCACCTTTCATAGTTATTCATTCAAGACGGTTGGCTCCACGGCGCTCAAAATTTTCCACAAATTCCCTTTTCATTATATTTTAAATATATAACCTTGTTATGCTCTTGATATACTTTTTGTAATTGGAACCTTTGATGTTTTATAAGGCTCCTTGAAAACGATGAAAGATTAGATTAAAAAAAGAAAAAAAATATCAAGATTAATTCCTCTAGCAGATTATACATGAAAATTTTGTATTCTGTCAAAAGCTTTTCCCGAATTTTGGAAATTGTTTTACGGAAATAAATATACAATACATACAATAAACTAACGAGTAGGCAACAAAAGTGAATTTACATTATTTACGATTTACATTATTTTTGGTAGCTTGATTACAAAACGTTTCTGTTCCTTTTAATTTAACGTCTATGATGTATATACTAGATGTACTTGATATATATTTATCTGGTATTTTTTTGTGTCCACGCACATTGGTTATGGCTTGCATTTCAGATAAGTTGCAAAGATTTGCCAATAGATTTGGCAATTTTACAAATCAAATATAGTCAATCGTCTCCGATATACCCCCAAATAGGTTTAAATAAATAGAGAAACCCACAGATTGATATATCTTATATTGATCTGATTTAAAATAAGGTACGAATAGTTCTTCAACAGTAAAATAATCACTTCAATCTACATTAGAATAAGAACAATCTTATAAATCAACAATTTGCGGCTGAATATATAAAGATTAGTGTCATTGTAATATAGATTGTCCAGTATTTATTTTATATATTTTCATATACAAGTATCACTATAAGCTGATTAGCAAATCTTGAGCATACATTTGAAAAACATGTACATGGAAAATACTCCATAAAATCTTAAAGTTATTTATTATAAATGTTTTGCAGTACAAGGTCAATTGTTTAATATATATAAAAGTCACGATAACTCATGATTTGCTACTTATTTTGAATAAGTATTTTCTTCTTTAAACTGTGGGGCTTACACAAGATTTGCTAACAAATTTCCCTTTGAATGTTATTAATTCACTCTCATACCCCCCACCACACTCAAACAAAATTTTTACAATCTCAATAGGATAACTAAATAGCAGAAACACATAGTGAATGGTCGTCGTCGTTGTGCTAATATTACTCGATATTTAAGACTGTTATTGTGGTTAAGTAATATACGAAAACACAGGCATGTAGGTGTACGGACATTACCAACCAACCTTTAATTACATTTTGTATGCATCAATCGCCCTATTAGTTTGTTCAAGTTTATTTTCACATAGTCACGTCACTACATCTCACCTTATATTTTTATCAATATAATCAACGGTCAATCTGAATGATAACTAAAAAAGAATTCCTTTGCAACCATAGCGATGCATGCGTTATTTATTGAACTTTATCCATTATATCTCTTTATAATTTCCTTCACTCAAACGATTTATGTCTATCTGGCTATATATGTCTTTCATGAAGTCCAGGCCCCAACTCCAAACAATCATAAATAATAGATTGATATATATGTAATATTTTATTCAAAGGTAAACTTTCGCCCTTCATATTTCAAAACTAGTTTTAGACTATATCAAAAGCTAGACGCACGTGAACAGTATTGTCGGTAATATATTTAGTTTATACGCAGATACACTTAAAGTCCTAGATAGAAGAATAAGTTTATTCAACCCCAATTCCAATGGATAAATAGCACGTTTCCATAATTCTAAGGTCATGGTTAATATTTAAATATAGTCTTCAGTAGTATATTAGAACTACACGACAATCGCATAATACCTTCAATTATACTTCAATTTCTATAGTCAAGAAAATACGAGTCGTCATTTTCAATTTCAAACACAGATAGTTCTAGCAATTTCAAACGCAGATAGTTCTAGACACACGTAGTTTTGAAGGCTCAAATTTAGACAGTGAGCTGTGACCACTAGTACTGATTAGCTGAGCTACACATTCTTGTCTCTGAGACAGAGGTACAATTGGTCAAAAGGATGACAAACATGTCTCTAAATTTAGATCATGTCGATTTTTGAAACATTAAAGGAATACTACCTCTTAGAATGGACATAAAATATAAAGTCTCAAATATGGTGAACAAGTGTATTATATTATTCATCAGTTGGACTTGAGTAAAGAATAGAATCTCCATATAAGAAGATATATTCATTAGACTAAATCATTATTGAAACATTATTTTTTTGTCATCTTAAGAGGTAGTTTACCCTTCAGACCTTTCACAATCCCACACTATATATAGAGCGGGCCAACAAATAATGAGTTTAAGAAATACTTTCTGATATTAGTTCACTCCATTAAATTTTTCTTTACAGATTTATGCTATCATGATTTAAACAATACTAGACAATGGAGAAGAGGAGTAAAAGAAGAGAGACAACTCTAGTCTCTGATTTATCACAGTTGTCGTTCTTAGATGAAAATGTTATACTTAACGAATTGAAGAAACGCTACAAAGAAGAACAATATTATGTATGTTTATATGATTATTTATTTAGTGAAACCAATCAAATCTATTTACCCTCCTTTCGATTACTTTACATCAGGTACCCGAAATAACATCCACTGTTTTCAACTACACTTTGAAGGGGCCAATATTGAAAAAAGAAAAAAGAAACCTACCATAGGAAATCGAAAGAAACTAATGATGTAGTTGTGGCAAAATGTTCCTAAATGAAAACTGCATGATTGAACAATCTTAATTAGCCCAATCCGGAAAAGAAAAGTGTACAGTAGCACTTTGAGCCCATGAATTATTGTAATGGTTATAGTAATTCTCATCAGTATTTAATTGATAATAAATGTTATATTTACAGACATATCTGGGCGATGTTTTAGTTGCTTTGAATCCAAATAAATCTATACCAATATTTGACGATAAGGTAAGTATTGAAGCATCGAAAATTTGCAAGATCAATCACATTCATCAATTCACACTATTAAAACTTATGATTTCTCTACTCTATACACAACCATTCCTAATTCCAAATTAAAATCCAGATTTAATGACATTATATACCAGGCCTTCTTATCTAAAACCGAAATACATTGTTGTAACTCAACCTATTACGTCAAAAACCACTCTGACGCTATCAATAATAATATATAGAATATATCAGAAGAGGATGTCGTTAAAGTGTTGACTTTTTTGATAGATAATTGGTCGAATTTTGCTGGGAGATATTTTAGCAAGTAATCGGTATTCCTATGTGTACTAATTGTGCTTCTTTACTTTATTTCTTTACTCTATGAGGTAGAATTTATTTAAGGCCTTCAATGCAAGGTCACTAAACAACTAGCTCGTTCCTTCAATTCTACTATTCGTTACATTACGAATTACTCGGCTTTTTGAGACTATGTAGATAAAATCTACCCAGGAGAGATGGTTAGACACCAGCGTCCTAATTGGATTTGCTTCTTGAAATTGCCAACAACCACGATCTTTGTGTCAAATGATAAACGTGACAACTGATTTTCCAACAGTAAATTTCCAATCATGTGCAGTAATACACCACAATCACCAGCTTATGGAGTGTACATTTCACAACTCATCCGCTATGCAAGGGCTTGTTATGGGGATTTCCTAGCTAAAAGCTAAAAGCTAAAAGCTAAAAGGTTACTTGACACACAAAACTTCATATGTCATGTAGAAAATTATATTGTCGTTACACCTTGGTAGATACAAAAACCTGTTTGTTTCTGGCATTGGCTGATTTGTTTGGTCAGGCATGAATTGATCTGGTTGTATCTCATGATTTTTACCATTGTCGTACTGACGGGTTTCGTTCGCAAGCAGATCATTCTGTCTCTTTCGAATCACCTGATCGTAAATTATTTTGGAGGAGTTTACTACCACACAACGTTTACTCTAGATTTTGCCATACTTTGGACGATATTTTGATTGACGGAATTGTCTTGCATATACGGATATTGTATTAGCAGCATTTGCAAATTCATTTGTTAGTGTAGGTTACAAATAATTGTAAACACAATATTTTTTTATGGAAATTATAATTGAAAAATACAAAACAGGTTATGTCTTCAGTTTTTCTCCTGCAATGTTTTGTATCCCCGTATGGACCAACCGGTCTCAACTCCAAAAATATGATATACATTTCATTTCCCAAAAATACTGAAACAGTGGATCAGGTTTTTGTGACTTAATATCGAACGATATCCTGTAAAATATTTCAGCATCACGAAGAGTATAGTAATTCCAGTTTGGATCAGACCGATTCCAACAGAACACCACATATATTCTGGATAGCTCAACAAGCTTACAACCGTCTACTAGCGACATGTCAAAACCAATGTATATTAGTCAGCGGGGAATCAGGGGCTGGCAAAACAGAGTCCACAAAATTAGCAATTTCCCATCTATCTTATATGTGTTCAACAGACTCAAATGAGAATCTACAAGAAAAAATCATCCAGATCAACCCCTTGCTAGAATCATTTGGAAATGCTGTTACTCCAATGAATGATAACTCGAGCCGTTTTGGGAAATTAATTGAACTACACTTCACCGAGGATGGCCATTTGAGTGGGGGTAAGAAGCTTTTGGGTTTTTGCCCTATATTTTTTCGGTTGCTATCCCCCCTCGTTTCCTACGCCAATAAAGAGAGTATCTTGAACAAATCCGAGGGGTTCCTAACTTACTTTTTGCTTCGAAGCCTGTCTTGAATCATTTTCATAATGTATGGTTTAACATATTAATGCATAAAATAACTCTTCCTAGTTGCAGTTACCGTTCATCACGGTTACTAGTTTCTAACGTTTTGAATCAAAAACATCAAATGATACTTATTTTTTCAGCGAAAATTTTCGATTATCTGTTAGAGAAATCAAGAGTAGTACATCATGGTTCTGGAGAACAAAATTTCCATTTTCTATATTATTTATTTGATGGTCTGACAGAGGATAAGAAAAAATATTATTATTTAGAGGACATTGAGCAATTTCGGTAAATATAAATTATTCTCAAGCACAGTTTTCGATTTATTTCTTCCCACAACAACTTTTGTATGGTTTGTAAATTTCAACTTCATCCTCGCTTGCAGTTAGAAGAAGGTGAAGTTAAAGTTGAAATACAAGTTCAATGACAAAGCGAAATGGTGGAGACAGCAATGCACTGTGAAGAGTTTAAGTTTTAAGTTTAAATGTTACATATATTATACTTCAGAGTACTTCAAAATGGTCGACGTAATAAATCAGAACAAGTGGAGAGAAATAAACAGAAATTTCACCAACAAATTGATATTATGAAGATGATCGGGTTCTCGGAAGAGGTACACAATAATTTGTTTTTAATTATCTCATGAGTCATATTTACCAAACTATATTCATATATATTCCGATAAATCCATGTAATCGAAAACATTTATCATTGTACGTGATACGTCCTATCTTTCTAAAGAAGTACAATAAGGTTAATGCATTGTATTAGCCTATTCATGTTAGATTTTCAAGTGATCATGCAATATTTCCGTTTACGGCCAAGTTGACTGGATTCGGTCAAGTGAGAGAATGCACTTTTCTGAGACGCGCCGACGAAGGATTGGCAGTGGTTAAGATTGTCATTATTATATACCTATTAAATATAAAACCACTTCTAAGAATATCAATAAGGTTATTATAATCTACTTGAGCTAAAGAAAACTATTAATTTTATTGAATCATAAATGAATGTCTTCCTTATTTAATATGCTTTTATTGATTTTTATTCTTTTAAAAGGACATTTCAAGTATTTTGACACTCTTATCTGCGATATTGAACGTCACCAATTTGGTCTTTGTAGATGACACGGAAGTGGATGGCGTTAATATTGAAAATGAATTCCATCTTCGAGTTGGTATGACGTTAAAGACTTTATATTCAACTCATCGAGTTGAGTGGGGGCCCATGGACTTTAGTGGGAATATTTCTCTTTTTAACTTTCTGCTCTCCTGCATTCAACTATTGCCAGTTACTGGAAGATTTAAGGATTTTCAGTCTGTAGCTATTACCTATTATTGCTAGTTGCTTAGTTTGATTATAAATGTATACTTCTATACATTTTTTTTAATTTTGTATTTTTTTCTGAGATTGGGTTCCCTAAGGGGTGAGAGCTGTGGACTACAACCAGTCCCTGTGGTAGTCACTGTTATTATTGAATTTAATTTAATTAGTATATCAAATACATATACATCCTGGTCTATACAGTACAAATTCATTAAGTTTTATTGGATTTTTGTTAAATTTTAGTTTGGTTTCCCAATATGATACAATGCACAAAAAATATCATTTCATTTCAGAAACCGTATCAAGTATATCAAACTTTTAAGCATAATGCAATTATGCAATAAGGAATATTTGTTCTCTTTTCCAGCTACTAGTTTCTTGGGGATAGAAATTGAAGAACTAACGACAGCATTGATATCTAGTACAATATTTGTTAGAGGTAGGCATCGAATAAACATAATATGGCATAAAAATGTACGCGTAAAAATGCTAGAACCCTTCCTTCCCCGAGAAATAAATATTCTGTAAAATCATTTTATTGGCATATTAATACTGAATGAAAAGCTATTCTTCTTTTTTTTAAATATTACGAAATGTTCCCTGTTTAAAGGATTGTGAAGAGGTTTTTTAAATTTTGTTATGTGTATCGGGGACACATCAATTTACACTATTCCAGTTTTCGACCAGACGTCTGTGGTTCCTACAATTCCTCTGAAACTAAGTGTTTGATGACGTCACTAATCGCGATGGGCCTTATGTGATAAAGCATATTTTGCGATTAATGATGTCATCAAGCCCTTTTGTGGAATTGCAGAAACCACAGACGACTGATTGAAAATTGGAATGATGCAAATTAGTATTATCAGTGTTCTTGACTCATATAAATTTTTTAGAAAATCTCTATACAATCTCTTTAAAGGTCGATATGCTTTTGACATTTATTATAGCTATAAATTTCTCATATGAATATTCGTCTCATATTTTCATATTTACACTCCTTAATCGTCCTTTCATTATTATGACGATGGATGAAGTAATGCATATTACAGGACTACACTCGATAACCAATCTATAAATGATATACTTTACAAGAAGTACTAAGAATATACTTAACATATTCCTGTACATATTCCTGTCAGATTCAATTTTTGAAATTGATGAAAATGACCCAGATCATCGCAGCATAGTCTGAGCGAGGTAAAAAAGGTTGCGTTGATTTGTTGTAGGGAAGTATATCCATGTAAATTTATTGCGACCTATATGTACAAGTTGGCTTGCTTTTAATACAAATTCATTGGTAGTTTAAAAGTTATCCTCTGAAAAATTGTATTTGACTACAATGACAATGGGTCACAGATTATTCGTAGACGCTAAGCTTTTCATCTCACCTGAAACTTTCTACCGTGTTTCATTTAAGAACGTAAACGAAATCTAGTATTAGGAACTGAATTAATACATATTACATGTTTCAACATTTATTTTGTTTCACAAATATGCACATTTTCTCGAAAATTTAATTTAATTTGATGAGGAAGATTTTGGAGAATAGAATAATGAGATATTTTTTGTGTTTAAAATGAATTCAGGATAAAAGCCCCTAAAATATAGTTGTAACTCAATATAGTTATTGAGTCACAATTCAAAGAATTTAGGTATATCCCCTATTTATTACCCTGTTAAAACTATTTCGTGTGTGACAGATTTCACAGAAAACCTTTGATTTATTGAAAGAAGGAATTTAAACTAAATGTTGACGAGTCAACCAAGATAAATTCCATGGAAACTCATTTAAAGGGATTGCAAAGAGATTTTCTAAAAAGCCACATCATAAAACGCATAGTTTTAGTGGAATTACTAATACCACAGACATCTGCCTGAAAATTGAAATGAAGCCTCTTGATGCTGATGGTGTCCTCGATACACATAGAAATTTAAGCAAACCTCTTTACAAACCCTTTAAACCTTTTATCACATCGTCGAATCTCCGAGCCTTACCGATAATCATTTTACTCCGAACACATAATGTCATTTTCTAGTCTTTATCAAGCTATTGATCAATACTTATAATAATCATTTTAACCATAATTTATACGAAATGAATCGATACGCCTATCAATTGATTCCTAAACTAAACTAAAAAATCTACAAAATGACATCCCAGAAACAAAAGATTGTACCTTTAAAACAGTATATTATAAGGTTGGTGGAGATCAATGAAGGAAGTGAAACGGTTTATCATAATTATTTCAATCCAGAGAAATGCGTGAATAAAATCTTCGAAATGACATTACAGAAAAACAAAAAAAAAATTAAAAGGTTGTTCCTTAAAATATGCAAAGGGTGTAAGGTTATGAAGATAAATGCACGCGATACTTGTGTTTTTTATATAAACATTTTGAGAAATAAAACAAATTCTAGGATGCTTGAGTGATTTTCTTTTCATACGTTGTTATATTGGTTATTTAAACATTATGTTATAACTAAAATACTCATCTTAAAGCGTATCTTTATTTTATAACCCACAACACCAAATTAAAGGATGGTTATAAATACTGCTTTAGTGATTCTTGTTCAGAAAATATTTAACCAATATGTTATTTTAACATTATGCAAAAATTAGCCAAACATATTCATCTTATAGCGAGCTAATTCCATAGCCTATAAAATTCATATAATTGAACCCTTTCAGGTGAACGAGTGGAAACGCTAAAGAAAAAACATCAAGCTGAAGACTGTAGAGATACTATAGCTAAGATTCTGTATTCAAGATTATTTGGTTGGATTGTAGGACAAATTAATGTTCATCTTAAACCAAAAACAGACAATGGGTATTGAACTTATTATTCACACTCGACACTTCATCTACCCAATATCTGAACATAACAAAAACTTCAAAATATGAGATACTTTAAACTGCTACAACATATGATCATAGTAGATACATAATTATAATATTATTCTATTCCAATTGTTCTGGAAATGTTCTCCAAAACCCCATTTAAGGTTAATGACTCATTGTATATAGGCTATGTTTATGTGCCTATGCTATATCATGGTGGACAAAATAATCTTGTGGTCAGTGGCGACGCCAGCCTCCCTAAACTTGGGGTAGACTCCAATCTGCAGATAGTGGTCAAGGTATACGAACTTTATCTTATAATTTCGTAATACCTTGACCATTGTGAAGATGTTAGTTGTGCGTGTGTGAGGTTTCTCCCCAAGAAAATAGAATTGATTTGGTGCATTCTGCCATATATTTTTGGGCTGAAGTTCATGAAACTGGTATTATTTATTCAAATCTGTTAGAAATGAAGTGGGATATAATTGAGGGTACAAACCATATTTTAGACTAATATAATAAATTGACTGCATATGGCTGAATAATAGCCATTCATTTACTCTATTTTTTTTTCAGACGTAATTCTACAGTGTCTATATTAGATTTAGCAGGTTTTGAATGTTTACCTATGAACACATTTGATCAATTATGTATAAATGCTGCCAATGAGCGTTTACAACAGTATTTTTATGATAAAATATTCAAATATGAACGATCTGATTATGAGAAAGAAGGTGTGGACGTCAGTCTTGTAGAATTTCAGGATAACCAAGATTTGATAGACTTGTTTTTCAAGGTAAGAATATCTGATGTTGTATGAATAAGCATAAGTCATAGTAATGATATTCTACATTTGTAGACCTATATTTTTCATAATTGCATACTATTTATCAGGTAAGATTATTCTATCGAAACAAAGATGGTAATAAATTTGATACTAAATTACTTTAATTGGGAAATTGATTTTGGTTTCCTTAGATGTAAAGACGACTGATTTGCTCCTTAATTAGCATCGGAACTACGTGGCCTATGCAGATGATCAGAGAAAGATGAATTCATATAAAGGGAGACAAGAGTTATAACAAATAACCTACTATTAGCAATAGATATATCGCCGAAGTCCAATGCCAGAAAATAAGGAATTGTTGCAATCCGTCTTAGTGATGTCAGTTGGATTCAAATTGGACATACAAGGTCCCTTTATTTCAAAATTATTTATTTTATTAGCTATATTTATTAGCTATTGACAAGACAATGAAATGCTGAATATTTTCACTTCATCTGGACTGGATCTTTTTAATTATATAAAGCTAATGTGAATACGCATTTCTAAACCATACAGTGTTTTTCCTTTCAGAAACCATTAGGTTTATTTTACCTTATTGATGAAGAGTCGAGTTTACCAAGAGCTAATGATAAAAGCCTGGTTCAGAAATTAGAAAATATTTGTGGTTCCTCTCCACATTATAAAACAGTACCAGGAGATCAAGCTGCTTTTACCATATCACATTATGCTGGAAAGGTATTGAATCCCTAATATTTGATTTTTAACCTTACTGAATTCTTTTACTAGGTGGTGTACAAAACAACATGACCACTATTAAATAAAACAAAAAAAATAAGTTCCATTCTGCCTGATGAGTTCAGTACCATACTGCATTAAATATCGTATTTAAACTTAACTGACGTCACTTTTTACACTTCACAAATCATCACATTTTCTAGGTGTCATACTGTGCCAAAGGAATGGTTGAGAAGAATAGAGATTCTATAAGCCAGAATGTTCTAGATTGTTTATTAAAGAGTTCTAATGATATGGTTCAGATGCTGTTTTCACCTTCACAGCAAGAGATGGGATCCTGTTCAAGGTATGTCTTAGTTTGATTTGAAAAAAGATCCATGGTAATGGTAAATTTAACTGATTAAATTCCTCTTAATTAACCTCGATTTTGGCTGTGACTATTACACATTTCAGTTTCGTGTTGATGTATTCGGTTCTCATTGACCACCAACAATACTAAATGATAAGAAATGAAACCTAAGAAGTTGAACACTTACATCACCAGTGATAGTAAAAAATGGTTGCATGTTTTACAATTTGAATAATATTCGATTCGAAAAATAATTATACTATTTATTGTAGGGCATTCGGAGCAACTCTTTTAAAACCACAAGCTCCATCTCGTCCAGTTATTGAAATAACCGATGGGGATAAAAGTATATCAAAAGCCACAGCAGAGAAGCTAAAACGAAAAAGGTTAGTATTTTGTTTATACAATTTTTGAATGTGGTATTGCAGACTTTTTCAATACCTGGAAATTAAATACAACATTAAACATGTGAAATTGATTAATCAAACTATTTATGTAATCTTCCAGCCTCAATAAAAGTAATAACGGATCTGAAATTCAAACCAAATCATTTGTTTCAAGATATTTTCGGGTAAGTTACCATTATCAAATAGACTTTGGCAGCAAGACAAACCTTTGTATTTTAAAAAAAGACAATTGTACACCAATAAAACTATTCGCTGAGAGAAATGAGTTTTGGATTGTCATTTGATGCAGGATATCGTCAACACAAGTCGTCAGAAGGTTACGATCTTATTGGAAATGATTAGGAAGCTTATGAAGCCATCATATTTATTTATGTCAATAGCATATGAAGAGCTCGTAGGCTACTACCAATGTTTCGCCAATATGATGTTTTGGATTTTGGGTTTTGTATTGCAGTTTGGATCGTTAGTATTAGTTCATTTATGATTATTATTTTCAGAAATCTTTAGATGATTTGATGACGAAGATTTCATCTGTTAACCCTTGGTTTGTCAGGTATGTTTGAGTTTGTATCACAAAGTAAAAAACCGATATGTACAATCAATAATCTAAAGTCCACAAAAAAGTGACAAAAAAAGAGAAGTAGACTTGAAATGAGTCCAATTATCCGGGAGCATTCAAAAGAGATATGAATGTCGAAGCCATTTGTCCACGCAAGGAGTAAATGTTTCCTTTCAGAGCACTGCGGCCACCAAGATAGCATCTCTGTCTGACTTCATTCACAAGACAATTTCATACGTACGACAATCTGGGTCGTTATTTCTCTAGTATTATATTTTGGATAATCTAATTTGAATTGATTTATCAATGTGATATACATGTATCAATTTGCAGATGTGTTCGTCCAAATTCAAAGAATCGTGCCAACAGTTTTGATGCCGAACTTGTTATGAACCAATTGAGATGTAATGGATTATTAGAAATTACCAAGATACGGCGAGATGGATTTGCTATCAGGATACCAGTTCAGGATTTCGTTAAAAGGTATTCTGTGGGGAAGGATTGTTGCATTCCTATTATTGTACTAGTATTACACAGTCTTTTGATAGTGTACATGCTTATGGTATTATCACATATTATGCTTCGGCTTTCTGGCTAGAATAAACTAGAATGAAAAAAAAATTGTAGTAGTCAAATATTATTATTTATTTCATATAATTTTTTGATTTTTATTTAAGCTATCGAGAAATTTGTTACAAAGCAAAAGAAGTATTACCAGATCCATGGCAGGCGGCACAAAAAATTATGCAAGTGGCAAAGGCTAAAGATTACGTTTTTGGTCATACGAAGGTAAGTTTTAATCTGACCTGTAGCTAGTCCGAAACACCTGCCTCTATTCCAGCCACTGATGGATATTTTGACAGTAGTTTGGAGTAGAGTCAGAAGAAAAAGATTTTCCACACCTCCAAAGATGCGTTTTCTCTAACATAATATTGAATTAAGATGATTGTAAATTAGTGTTGGGTATCACCGTAACTTGCGTTTTGTTAGTATCAGTATCACGTGACTCCGCGACCTTTGAACTTTTGGCTGCGCACGCAGTTTTCAATGGCCGATATTAGATCAGTTTCGTACAAAAAAAATTTGATGGAACCGGAGACATGTCATTGATGGTGTAGGAGGGAAATTATGGTGTGACTGAACTACAAAAATATCCATCTTTCCAATTATCCATTTGATCTAAAGATTGTTTTAGTTATGGGCCCCGGTGTATTTTAACCAGTGCTTCGGGTACATTTCGGTAGGAACTGTCCACAACTTATTATTGGCGTATTAAGTCAACAGCCTTTGGCCACATAAAAGCAAAAATACATCTGGTTTCAATCTACAGGTATTCCTTCGACACTGGCATGGACCACTGCTCAATAATACATTGGAAAGAATCAAGAGAGAGGAGCGCGAGGCAGAGCAAAGAAAACGAGCTGCTTTGGAAAAGAAATTAACTGTTATCAAATCACCAGAGCCATCAGCCATAGTTGCTTCAACAACAGAATCTAAATCTGTGGTCAAAGTTAAAGACTGGATTCAACTCAATGAAAAAGAATTCACAGAAAAGGAAGATTTAAATCGGTCATCGTCATATATCAAGAGCATTGTGGCCGATGAAATGAACATATCATTCTCATCTTGTTCTATTACGGTTAGTTCATTGTGACTTTGGAATATTGAATATTAACTTATGTACTGCACATTCTGTCAGCGTTCCTAATACGAATGAAACTAATCAGTGTGATAAAAATCATAATCATAATACTTTGATATATATGGCTATATGATTGGTCGGAATGATTAGATTAATAAGTATGTCGAAATACAGTTTCTAGCAATAATTTGTTTTCATAAATAATTTGTTACTTGCATTGCAACTATAGGCGATCTTATGTGCTTTCTTTGATGTTATCAATTTTTCTTTTTAAAGATAATGTTAAAATAATTTTTTGACCAGAATATATTTGAAAGAATTCAGTGATTGGACATAATCCGCGATAAATAGAGTACATAATAATGATGATTGCTTTTGACGAATGAATTTACATCTTCTCACACTTCAGGAAAAGAATGATCTAGATGAAGATGAATGTTTTGAACCGTAAGTACAACACTTCTTATTTTCGAGTTGAACGCTTATGCACTGTATCCTAGAAATCTAGGGAGACAGTGAAAAGAAAAACAAATTCGTAAATGTTTTTGCGGAACTTTATGTTTTACCGTATTATCGAATTTATTTCAGATAGGCAAAAGCAGAAGGTAAGAGCAACAGCAATACATAATTATAATCACCTTTCCATTTGGATATGTAACATCTAACACGAATATGTTTTATTTTCAGTCGTTCCTGGGATAGATTCCAAAAAATACCTCGAGATAGAATTGATCAAAGAGATACTTTTAGGACATTCCTGAAATGTTGTAAGATAATTTGCTATCAAGCCTTATTTATAACCGTATTAGGTTCGGCTGTGGTCAGTAAATTGTCACTATTAACTATGACATCGGGGATAGTTCGGGTAATATAATTATATCATTTCTATCTAATAGCAAAGTTTGGTTAGCACATAACGAACTTTTTTCAAAAATCGATTTTCTTGAGAATAACATTATATGGAAATGTTTCAAACACAATTTTCTTTACAGTATGGTATTATTAATGTTCAAAAAATACTTTTTGGATACTGGTATTACCATACAGGATGCGAAATGAAAATGAAACGGCGTTTTGTGTCCCTTATTATAGTTTTCTAGCTAAAGAAGAACACGAGTTACTCATGGTTTGGATTTAACCTTATTCTGTTGAAACCGCCAAGAAATTGTGAAATCAAACCACCCTAATTAGTGGTCCTGTTTGTTTCAGGAACTTGGAAATAACGATGCCAATCCAACCCATACGATGTTATTGATCAGTGTATGCTTTCCATATTTCTGCTGGATATTTGCATACACATTTAAATCATTATTTGGAAGCACTGGGTGGCCTTCAATAACTATGACTATAATTGTAAGTATTACTGATTAAAGGTTTCACGAAAAGAGAAGAAATTCTGAATGATTTTCAGACTGACGTTCTTCTTTGCCTCTTAATTCGATGCAGCAACAGCAGATCCTGTATCATATCAAGCATTTGAAGATCTTTGACTTTTTACGTGCACAAGTTATAGATAAAGGGCATCATATGTTCGTCCCATCTGTACGTTTGGTCTGAGTGAACTAATAGCTCACTGGCCTGGATTCGTCGTCCCATTTGTTATTTTACCCCATACCTTATAAAAAATAGAAAATGGTATGAACTGAAGAGCTTTAAACTCTTGAGACTAAAGATTATTCAATCTGAGCTCAAAATGGGTACTGTGTCGGGTGTCGCTAAGCAGGGCATGATCACCCTGCCTACCAAAACACCTTGTAACATTGTGACCTTGCTCTAATTTCATATGAATTATGCTTATGAATCTTTTTTCGTAATTTCAGACTTTAATTTTGGAGCTACTTCACAGTTTTGGATTATGTCTTCTGCTATTTCGAATCTTACCCAAAGTCGATATATTTGGCGCTTTGATAATATTATCTTCTGTGTCAGCAATACCGTCAATATTGCAGATGTTCTGGTCATTTAAGGTTAAAACTATGCCATATAAGAAAAAAGTGTTAGGGAGTATCTTACACAGTGTCGCCGCCTTTTTTCAAGTAGGCTGTATTGTTATGACCATATTTTTAGGAGTTTTGTTTAAACAAACTGATAAAGATGCAATGAAAGAGTATGTTGTTGGAGATCTTAAAGCTAATACTGTGGTCAACAATGCGGTTGTCTTCTTTCGTGGATCAGTTTCATGGGAACTTCCGGTATCATTGTTTCTAATTTCATTGGGATATTGGGAGAATTTTATGGATGGTGATATTGCTATAGGGCGAGTTAAATTGCCATTCATATCATGGATTAAAACTCTTCATGTTGTTAGACAAAGACTCTATACATTTGTAGGGGTTTGGAAAATTGGTTGCTCTTTCCTGTTTGCGATGCTGTTAGTTGATGATTTTAGATTTAGTTTAAGTTTCGATTCAGCTCATACATCTCAATCAAAAGCGAACATGACAGAAATAGAAACGTTTTTTGACCATGCTGAGCAGTTTGGACCTTTGTATCTTCATCTTGTATCGGCATGGATCTGCTCCTACGTTTCCGGTCTAGCTTGTAAATTGTGTATGCAGTTGTTTGGTTTTTCACTTCCGCTTTCTCTGGTCACACCTGTTTCTGCAACTGTTATCATTTTACAATGTCGGTATAATTTCATACCTGAATCGGCTAACTTCTATTTTTGGATTTGTCCAACTACTGACGACGAATTGGTAATATATCACTACATTCTACTGGGAATATCGTGGCTGTCCCAGATTATCATCAATGCTCATATCTGGTTTCCACAGTCCGATAGAATGTCAAAAGTTGAAAGGTAAGTCATTTGAGTAGTTTATTGTATCGGTATTGTACGCAGATTGGATCTGTTAAATTTGGATTTATTAAAAGCCCAAAAGTACATGTTCATTTCGGATCTTGCTTCACCACAATGAAAAACATATCAGGAAATGTTACTTGCTTTAATATGGCACGGAATTAATTTCTGACCTTACATACTGTTTTGTATTTCAGGCTATTTGTATCACCAACACGATGTGTTCTAACAGATCAATCTCTGTTGATGAGAAGAAGACGATGGGAGAAAGGAACATTCCTCTACCAATACGGTGATGATGAAAGTGAATTCTACGAAATGTCTCAAAGAAATGAAAGCGTTCCAAAAATCTATGCTTGTGCTACCATGTGGCATGAAACTAGAAATGAAATGACACAACTTCTGAAGTCTATATTCAGGTACCAATAATCAGAATTGAAATTGTCTACATACATCCACTAGTAAGGAGAGAAAATCCTTTGTACCACGAATATGACTTTGCCTTGTTTGGGAATATCTGGTAATTAAGACAGGATTTTTAAGTTTTGCTGTTTATAGCACCAAAACACTTTTTTAAGTGAAGGACCATGAAGGAATGAAGGTGACCAGGCAGTTTCTAGATTAGTGAAGGTTTATTTTGCATTTCAGAATGGATATTGATCACAGTGCTCGTTTTCTGGCACAAAAATATTACCAAATCCACGATCCCGATTATTATGAATTTGAAGGTATGTGTATTATGTATTATAACATTTAAATTAATCTACCTCGGAGTTATAATGATACTGCTGTGGAACTTTGTGAAAAGGTTAGTGTAAATGAGATAAATGATTATGTTACGAACTTTCTTTGTGGATTCTGATAGAGTAATTTCATGATATCACAATAATGTATTAACAAAGAAAGTAGTATTGTATTAACTGATTTCCTATACACATTTTCAGCACATATTTTCTTTGATGACGCTATGGCTTTAGATGCAAACAATACATTATTACCGAATACATTTGTTAGAGATTTGGTGGATTGTCTTGATGAAGCACTAAGGTGGGTAACACTATGTTTATGCCACTTAAAATATTATGTTATTCAAACCATCTTGGATAATTTATGTTAAAGCGACCTATGATATATTCTGCTAGCCCGACAAATCTGGTCCTACCCGTTTCTCGGACGTTATACATTAATGGGATATCGGCACGTTCAGGGCCAGACGTGAGATGTCACCCTGTATGGTAGTTTCTCCAACGAACTTTTAGGTCGCTAGTTTTGCACCATGTTTAAAGCCTAAAACATAAACTTTGGTATCTATACAAAACTGAACCACTAATGAGTCCATCAAGACCGGATTACCGGAGATTCTATAATTCCCTAAAAGGGCCGATATCCCAGTGGTACATCATGTCCAATGAACTTGTAGGGGCAGATTTGTCGTGCTGATGACTTTACATATTATTATTTATATATACATTGTAATTAATTTAAATGTAACATGGTTTAAAGTTTACTTTGATAAAGGTTATCGCGATTTAAAAGATATTTGATTACTCATACCTATTTGATTTGCACTCTCAATTGATTTATCACTTAAACTTCCTTTGAATTCAGTGTATAGGTGTACATCGAAACAGGTTATGAATAATCAGTTAATCTAAAATATTACCTACTGTTAAATAATGCATGTTTGACTTGAAATCATCTCTACACTCTTGGTCTATTTCAGTTCGGTTCATGAAAGACAAATATCACTTGGCCCACCTAAGAGGACACCCACTCCTTATGGCGGAAGATTTACATGGGATTTACCCGGTGCCACTAGCTTAGTTGTCCATCTAAAAGACAAACACAAAATAAGACACAAAAAGCGATGGTCACAGGTAAGATGTCACATTCCTACTGGTATTCATAAATCATAACAAAAAATACTTCTTACAATGCTTTCTTAGACTTGTAAATCAGTGCTGGTTTTGTTTTTATTTACGTTATTTGCAACTTGAGAAATCAGTCGATCATTACTTTCTAAGTACAATGAATTATTCTCTTATTTAAGGTGATGTACATGTATTATTTATTGGGATTTAAACTATTGGCTGAATCTGAGACAGGTCACGAGAAAGCATCTGATATAACAGATGATCAAGTTAGATTAACAGATTCTCAACTTCGCAGACGACGTCGTTCAGCTCATTTTACTCGTAGTGTATTATTTAATTATGTACCAGAAGAAGTTCAGACAGAGGTAATATATTTACATTATACGAGATATAAATTATACAAACCGAAAATTGTAAAATACAAAAAATCTTGCTCTGCACTCCCAGAATCACAGTTTACTTGTATATGAAACTTCACTGGCTAAGTTCTTTTGACACTGTTTGTTTATGCTTCAACTCTTTCTTGCAAGAGTTTCATTTTTTTGTTCACACCTCACATATAAAATCTTTAAAATGCATTTTACATGAAACTTACATTTAATTTCTTTCAGGCTGAAAACACATTCATTCTTACATTAGATGGTGACGTTGATTTCAAACCGGATGCAGTGAGATTACTTGTTGACAGAATGAAGAAGAATAAGAAAGTTGGTGCTGCTTGTGGACGAATTCATCCTATTGGATCAGGTAACGATAAAATATATTCAAAAAATGTCGGTTATAAACTAAAATCATGGATTCTTTGGGATATTATTTTGAAAAATATTCTCTTTGTTTACAGGTCCTATGGTTTGGTATCAACAATTTGAATACGCCATTGGCCATTGGTTACAAAAAGCTACTGAACATGTTTTCGGTTGTGTTTTGTGTGCACCAGGATGCTTTAGTTTGTTTCGCGGGTCAGCTTTAATGGATGACAATGTGGCAAGGCTCTACACCACCCGAGCCACAGAGGCCGGGGAATATGTTCAATATGATCAAGGTATGGTACGCTCTATGTTTACGCACATGAGAAAATCTGATTTAGTATGCAATATTTACAATCCATTATAATTAAAAATTCGAAACATTGTGATACATAGCTAATATGCGCCCTTTTTCAGGTGAGGATCGATGGCTGAGCACATTACTACTTCAACAAGGACATAGAATAGATTATTGTGCTGCAGCAGATGCTCTAACACATGCTCCTGAAACATTTTCAGAATTTTTTAATCAACGAAGGCGATGGGGACCATCTACATTAGCCAACATCATTGACTTGTTAGGGGAATGGAAGAATACCGTGCGCATAAATGACAACATCAGTACCCTTTATACAATATATCAGATTACCTTATTGGCCTCTACAGTTCTTGGGCCAGCGACAGTCTTATTGATGATGGCAGGAGCGTATACCGTAGTCTTCAAAACAACCATTCTACAGTCTTATACATTGGCCATCGTTCCTGTAATTTTCTACATTGTTTTATGTATGTATAGTAAGGCAGAAACTCAACTGACTGTTGGGGCTATAATGAGCGCGATATACGCTGTAACAATGACAGTTGTTCTTGTCGGTACAGTCGGAACAGCAGTAGAAGGATCAATAACTAGCCCGAACGTAATATTTATGATAATGTTAGCTGCTGTATTTTTTATAGCGGCTTTAATGCACCCTGAAGAGTTCACGTGTGTTATACCCGGTGTTTTGTATTTCATTTGTATCCCGGCTGGTTATCTGGTTCTCACTACTTACTTCCTCTGTAATTTAAACATCGTATCATGGGGTACCAGAGAGGTTCCGGTGCGCAAAACAAAAGAAGATATTGAAAGAGAGTGGAAGGATCAAGCAGCCAAAGCGGCATCAAGAAGGAAAAAGAACTTTTTGGGGTGGTTGGGATTTGAATCGATTTTGAAAGAAATAGCTGAAATATTTAAGCAAATTAAAGGAATCACTTTAGATAAAGTAAATGACAAACCAAACAAATCTTCAACTGATATTTTATTGGAGGAACTAATAAAGGAAATAAAAATTGATCGAAAAAGTCGCACTCCTGCCAAAACTGTGTCTGTACCAACACCTAATGGTAATATGCATGCTATTCCACTAAGTATTCAGTCTTCAGTCGCGGATTCTGTGGTTATTTCTGAAAGTAAACCAGAAGTGAAAAAAACTAGCACAAGTACGATTGCTGAAGAATCTGTTAAAGATGAGTCATGGATATCTGGTGAAACGTTTGGAGATGGACCTATGATATTTTTAGATGCTAGAGAAAATAGATTTTGGGAGCAACTTATTAAAAAGTATTTATATCCAATAAACGAGGATAAGGAGCATCAAGAGAAAATAGCGTCAGATTTAAAATCTTTAAGGAATAATGTTGTGTTCGGTTTCTTTATGGTTAGCTCGTTGTGGGTAGCATTATCGATGCAATTGGAAGTACTGCAAGGGGAATTACAGCATTATCTTTTCTTTCAAATCCCAAGATTAACTCCTGATGACAAACCTTTAACATTCCAGCCTCTTGGTATGATGTTTCTTGTTTTTTTCGCCTGTATCTTGTTTATTCAGTTTGTAGGCATGTTCGTCCATAGATGGGGAACAATGCTTCATGTTCTGTCTATCACTGACGTAGGATTTGGGCAGAAGTTCAATGAAAAGGATAAGATTAGAGAAACTATCATGAGAGTGATTGAGCTGCAGAAAGTAAGAAATATTGAACATGAACCCGAACCTGACTATGATGAACCACTACCTGATTATGAGACTGGAGAAGGTGATGGAATGGCAGAGGAAATTAGTATACATAGTGGGGAGGACTCGGTTACAGTTCCCCCCTCATATCATACTGATGATAACTTTATATTTGACTTCCCAAGACGAACTATGAGAAATGCACGAAAGCGCCAACGAATATTTAACAGTCATGGAAATCCCACAGGTAGGATTACTAGTGTTAAATAACACATTTTCATTGAATTTAGTTAACTAGGGGTGTTTTGATGTCATATCTTATGCTACACCGTAGTGCAAATCAGCTAATTTTTGAGAATTATGCACTGATATCACAGTTCCTTACTCCGAGATTAAAGGAACTAAATCTTTTTTATGAAAAATATGATCGAACCCGTAACTCATTGCAAATTAAAGCGAACTGTGAATGCTATTATATTGAAATGACGTTATTTGAATTTTTTCAACCTAATTTATCAATTGGGTATTCTAAAATAAGTATGTGCAACCAGACCGGATTGAACCTAGATTTCATAAATTCAACATAAAAGACCAACGAATGATTCCATTCTAAATGGAATTTAAAACAATGTTATTATCATGCGTCTATATTTTATTGCAGCTCGTGCTTTAGAATTAGCATTTGAAAAGCGGTACAGAAATCAACTGGGACGAGAGAAGTATGAAGGTACAGACAGTAGAAGATTAAGTCACATATCCGAAGAAGATTTATTTAACGTACCAATGCCAGACTACTTAGAAGTGTAAAATTATGTTCAATTGGGATCCGTCGACAAGCACAGATGCTAAAACTTTTGTTAAGAAACTCTCAGTACATCAATACATTGTCGGTAATCAAAAGGAACTTGATTTAAGTTTGACGCGCCCTTGGTGGACTGGTGATTTTTGGTTGAGCACTTTCATTTGAACATCTTGAATAACCCATTAGATTGAACAAATTTCCAAAATCTCTTTGTTCTAGAGGATGTTTTAAAAGTGATGATTTCTCAAAATGATATTAGTTATACATAAATATTGTTCATTTGTACATACTTAAATTAATTACTATTATTTATTGGGGCTTTGTATGGATATTTGTTTATTTATGTTTATGTATTTTCGTTAATGTACTAAATGTAGTGTCCAAAAAACTAACGCAAGTGGATTTGAAGGCTCAAATTTCGGAGGAAGGTGCAGGATCTGAATTTATCCAGCTATACTCATTTTTTTCTCCTTTGCCTCTATTGCTATTTTAGAAAAAAATCTTCTAAACTAACAACTATATCTTATATCTTATGAACTATCCATGATAGTATTTTGCACATGCATTTTGTATCAACTGAATATCAAATTCGTACGGAGAGAGTTTAACAATGTGTTTCAGTCTATGAAAATGCCAGCCCATAAGAATATATTTGTAAATATGACTCTACAATCTGAATTTTCAGTCTGATAAAGAAAAGACGCTAACTCAGCTTTTCGGTTTTGGACAGTCCGCCCCCCCCCCCCTTCTACCCCCCCTTTCAAGTTTCGTATCAGGGAGTAAATTGCCTGTGAGTCCCACTAACAATTCCGTGGCCCCTACTCAACACCCTACCTAATGGTTCATTCAAACGCCACTGGAAAGACAACTAAGCACATCCCAAAATGGCATTCACTTCCCAAGACAAATGATCAAGGGGCAATGAACTATCAATAAATAATACTTCTTATTGCTCTATATTTGGTTTAGAAGTTCGTGTCTTAGCCAGTCCCGAGAAACTCAATATGGATGTTTATAGCTTCAGAGGATTGTGCTTGGGATAGTGCCAATTTTTTTCTCTGGTCAGATTATTATCATGATATTTATTGTAAGAAAAGAAATGCACATTTTGATAATTATCTTTTTAATAAAATAACTAAAATGGAATTAAATGAAATGCATTGAGGTTCATTAGCACTAAAACGGGCTGAGTAGCTCCTGGACGCATAAAAGTATGAAGTCTAAAAATAAAAATAAAGGTATGAAAACATAGATTAAAATTGCCGTGTGCCCTGGAGACTGTAAAAAGGCGTCTCAGCAACTCGAGGTTGTTGACAATGACGCAATGATGTCTCCTTTGCAACACGTGAAAAACTTAAAATAGTCGAGTCATTTAACACAGACAATATTTGTCTTCATCTGTTTCACAAGGAAACCCAGCCTTACATTTCATACATAGGTCTCTTTTGTGTGGTATACGTGTGTTGATATGACGATCTCGATTATCATTATCACACTCACAGTCTACTGCGTCACAGTATCGACATCGCAGACGTTCAATTTCATACGGATCATTGATCCAACGGCATCTGCGACATTTTTGTCCATAAGCTGCCTAAAATAAGAAAAAAAAATTATATAAACGCTCAGTTCTATGTCACAAATATACACATATTCCAATCCAATAATCACTGTATTTCCACAATACAGGCCTCACGAATGTGGTCATAGTCGAGAGAATATATTCGTGAACAAAACATTAAGGGGATACGCTAATACCCGTAAATCCATAATATCGATAATATCTGCATATGAGAAGATTAATAACCACCTAAAAGTGATGGAAGTCTAAATTGGGGTTTTATAGTTTATAACCTTATATTTACAAGAAATGGACATGGACTCATCAAATACCCCCATTTCACCAAGGATTGTTTTTTTTTAATCGGCCCGATTTGTACCAGATTGTCCTCGATGATTTATTTTTTTGATAGTCTCAATTGCCGTCATGAATCGCCTCAAACCGTCCACTTTTTGACCCGATTGAGTCCCGACCACTAGATTATTGCGGAATGACGAATCACAGACGTTACTCGAGCTATAGATTCTGCAAAGGCCCGGTAGAGACCCACTTCTCACCGCAAGTGAGCGATCTTCCCACGTTCTTCGGCCGAGTCGAGAGTTTCCAAATGTAGCGTAGGGAGCCAAAGGAAACCGAAAGTAAACGATCTCCGGACGTTCTTCGGTCGTTCAAATTTTCTCAGGAAATTTTTGGGCCCGATAGTACCGACCATTTTTTGGGCGATCGGCCGCATTTTTCCGCAAAAAAATTCGGGAACCTGCGAACACTATCGAGCACTACCTTATACCTCCGAGGGTCGAGTATCGCAAAAGCTATCGGCTTCTAATTATAAACATGCTGAAAAAAAAACAAATTCGATCAAAACCGTCGTCCCGTGGTCGTCCGAGGTTCACTTTATCGCGCCCGCACTCTTAAGCATTCGGTTTAACCTCTAGCCCTCTCAAGCGAGGCACGTAGAAGGGCTCGACCCTCACTGGTTATTCGGATGGGACTTGTGACCGCAAATGTTCATTAGTGCCCGATCACCCCCGCAGGTAGCCGACCTTCGTGCCGAAGTGTGCCAAAATATCGAGTTTTAATTCAAGGCGTCAACATACGCCTCCATTCGGTCACTCTCGCGTAAAGAACAGTGGAAGAACGGCAAATATCGGCAAGCTAAGCGGGTTCTATGTCGAACTGGGGTCGTCAATTTCTGACCTATCTTAACCTGACAAAGCGCGAAGATCGCTCACTCGTTCACGAAAAGCGGGTCTCCATCGGGCCTTTTGGGTTCTACCTTCGGATACTTGCGCGTACTTTCACGTATAGCCGATCACATTTCTGTACCAGATCTTCCCCCGAATGTATAGGTCAGTGCTCGATAATGCTCGCAGGTTCACGACTGGAATACTTCTTGTCTTTCCAGTGACCTATGAGGAGTAACGATTGCTTTAAAAATGCTCACCTGCTCTTCGTCGTAGTTCCATACATATACTTGGGAACTCTCCCACATATTATTACAACGGTCACATTCAAAGTAGCCATATCTTCGAAGCAAAACAGGATTTCGCCTTCTTCCCCTGCTTCTTCGGCCCATTTCGTACTTTATTTATGCATCAAGTCTACTGTTAGGTTGCAGCACCACGTAGTATATTTAGTTTATCTCCATAATAATACCCTTATATAAACCAGTTTGACTGCTTACGTGGCAATCAATCATATATACGGGAATTTCCACGTTAAAAATAGACGTGATTAAAAGTATTTCTGGATTTTCCGATTGCTATTAATAATTGATGTTGTATTACAAAATAAGTAGACAATGCACACACAAAAATCAATTCAATTAAACGATTAAGCTGCACTATATGGAATGCAGCACCTGATTATGATAATAGTAAAAAAGAAATCAAGCTACCAGAGGTAATGTTATAAAAATAAATAACATATAGTAATGGAGTGTACCATTGTCTCCAGCAAGTATGCGTAGCTCACTAGGTCACTAGTTTGAGCACTCTGGCATGGTACGATGAAACCATATATGTGGGATCATCTGAGGTGGCTCTATAGCCAAATCTTAATATGAAAAATGTTCCTTCTTTAGTCCATCTTTAAAATGGCCCAATTCTTAGGATAATTTGAGAGATTAGGGTAACGAATTCCAAATTATACTAGCCCTAATTTTATTTATTTTTTATTTAACCGTTCTTTTCATAGCCTCGAGACGGCATTTAGGAATGTGCAAAGAATTGTCCCCACCTTTGAGAGAAATTCGCCCGCGCATTGAAAATTGAAAAATATAATTATGGCAAACCAAACCATTAACACTGCTACTTGCATAATACAAAACAATAATGTAAACATATAAAATATGATTAGAATATGTCTTCAAAATAGTCAGACCCCATCCCATACTAAAATGGCCATAACTCCGCCAATTTTGGCCCTAGAGGTATAATTTTGGTGTCAAACGAAAGCTTATCATATCCTGCGTCCATTTCGGCAGAAATGTGGAATTTCATCAAACTTCCGAGAACATCGACTTTGAAGTATCACACCTATTTTGTAGAGGAAAAGCCCCCGAAAGATGTTTGCTGATAGTCTCCTGGATTAAAAGTGCTATAGCAGGCTGTCTATGCACGACAGAAACTTGAAATTTAAAACGGAAGAATTTTACATGTGTGTCCTTATGTAGGCAAAATTCCATCTTTACATCTCTGATAGTTTTCCAATGGTAATCTGACACAAGTTTGTGTTTTTCTTTAACCTGTGCCACAAGAAAGTCTATTTGTCTATAAGTATAGGTTAATGGCCGAAAGCAGTCCAATAAGTTCAATAATGATCGTATAACAAGGACCGAAGGTCCTCGTGTTACGTCATTATTGAACGCATTGGACTTCTTGAGGACCATTAACCTACTTACAATACAGATTACACAAACAGTAACATCTACTCATGCACGTGAAATATTACAGGTCACATGAAATCAACTCACGTGCCATAACATACACAATAATTTAGAAACGTTTTCAAGATGTCCGGTCATGAGTTATCAAAATTATTCTTGTTCCAGGTAAATAATATTCATATTTTATCGCTTCGTCATTCATTTCAATGTTCAATGATTAGGAGTGGCAAAACGATAAGCGATATCGATTATTATATAAATACAAGCACATTCAGGGTATATTCTTTAAGTGATTATTATTTTGTTAGGTATCTTGTTACATACCATTTTACCCGAGATGACCTGCCCTAAATACGTTTGAAAAGACATCTCCGATCGATATGTTATGCCACATTATTGCATATCATCTTATATATTATGACTACTTTCTGACGACAGTAAGCCCAAAATCGAATATATTTTCTCCCATTTCACGTGTAGTCCTATCCATAATATTATAAATTTTCAATAACATTGTCTTGAAATGTCTTTGTGTTCATAGAAATGTAATTTTTGGAAATTTCATATTTGAAAAAAAACAGGTCCATTAATTTTCGGTGAAACTGACTTAGATTTCGGAACTGAAAATTTCCCCCCATATTTTCAACTATTGTCTGAGCAAATTGAAGTTTTTTTTGAATGTTTTTGATCTTTTTTAAGAGAATTAGAATATCAGCCTCAAAATAGTACTGCTAGTCTTAGAATGTGTTTGCGTTGATAAGTTTACATTGAAAAAAAACACATTTCCTTCCTAGAAATGTCAACCCTCAAAAGTCACAAATTTTGGCAGAAAATGGGCCTCTGTAAAAGAAAATTTTGAAGACATAATGTGTGTAGTCCCAACATTTACACAAATAAAAAAAAACTTTCTAACTTTATCAATAAAGCAGCACTACAAATCCAGCTAAATACTAAAACTTAAACGAAAATAAAAACTATAAAAACTGAAAAAAATTACTTAAAACTGCGTTCACTCAAAACAGATCTGGAAACAGTGACTTACACAATGAGGGTAGCATTTCCAACACCACTTTCTGGTGACATTATAATAAAGTCAGCCGGTAACACAGATCTAGCTACATCAGCACGCAGCCTGTTGATTGAAGCTATCTCGGTCTGGTGTGACATCACATAGTCGGTATATTTTGATGGTAACCTAGTCTCTCTTGCAGATCTTCTTGGTGGTGCTTCTGGAGACAGATCTGTTGCTGAAATCTCAATTCCCGGGACTGTAGTAGTCACTTCATCCGTGGACGCTGATGGCGATTCTTCTGTAGACTCTGATTCCGGTTCTGATGTCACTGGTCTCACTACATCATCCTGGACTGGAATGTCTTCAGGCCCGGCAATCAGATCTATAACTGACTCAGATGTTCCGGTAGAGCTAGCTGTGGTCGGGTAATCCGTCCACTCCACTATTATCACCTGGTCCTCATCACTTTCCTCAGATTCCTCTACCCCTCTACCCCAACTGATTTAGCTAGATCTGTGTTACCAGCTGACTTTATTACAATGTCACCAGATAGGTTAAAAGTGCTGTTGGAAATGCTACCCTCATTGTGTAAGTCACTGTTTCCAGATCTGTTTTTATTTTGAGTAAACGCAGTTTTAAGTAATTTTTTCAGTTTTTATAGTTTTGTATTTTCGTTTAAGTTTTAGTATTTAGTTGGATTTGTAGTGCTGATTTATTGATTAAGGTAGATAGTTTTTATTATTTGTGTGAAAATTTTGGGACAACATTTCCCGAAGAAGAGGAGGATGTTGAAGGGTTAAAATATATGTATAATTGTAATTAATTATTTTCGGTCACTTTATTAATCTAACAGCCAGTTAAAGTCACACTTCACTGTTTCTATTTCTTTCCTATAACTTTCTCTGTCTCTGAGTTTTCATCACTGAAAGAAAGTGGATATTTAGGATAATTATTATATATTGAATCTCCTTCAATATTATAAGGAATTTGTGGATTTAGTGTTTTGCATATTTGGATTCTCTTTTAAGAGGTATGTTGTATTTAATAGTTTTATAGTTCTACTTTTTGTTTACCCTAGTTACCAATTGTCGACCATCTTGGTTCTAAATAGTTTAAAGTCTTTGCATACATTACATTTAATTATTACAATGCTTTCTTATACATTCACTTCAGCATTACTTTACATTCTATAAATATTCTTTTATTCTTTCATTTCCAGATATCTAGCTCCTGGTAAGGTATATCACTTTAACCCTGCTAGTTTAGTTTAAAACCCCTTTATAGAGTAGGTTTGTTTATATTTTATTAAGCTCGTTTACATTGTCCCTAGTGTGTGGGTAAATAGAGCCCATATATTTCATATGGTCCAGGTGTCAATGTTTTCATATTATATAAAACGATTGTCATTTTAGTTAAAAGTATTGAGATTCTATTTTTATACGCCCACATGAATATGTGGTCGTATATTGTCGTTGCCTCTCTCCGTCGGTCCGTCAACATTTCTAGTGAGCACTATAGAGACTAGAGTTTTCATCTGATTTTTATAAAACTTGGTGTGATGCTTTAGAATGATAAGATCTCGGTCAAGTTCTAATTTGACGCATTTTCGATGAACGGTTTTTGAGTTATTGCCCTTGACTTTGTAAAAACGCATCAAAATTTGTTAAAAATAGTTCGTGAGCAGGATTGAACCTACAGTTTTCAACCGATTCTGATGAAATCGGTGTGATCATTGGAATTGATAAGATCTTGGACAAGTTCTAACTTTCGATATTGCCCTTGACTTTGTTAAACACGTCGAAATTTGTTTAAAAATTTAGTATAGAAGTAATAGAGTGAAACCATAAAGGGTATAACGATAACAAAAATGATTAAACAGATAATTAACAATAGATTAACAATGATTAAAGGTTTACAGGTTAACAAAGGATTATGCACAGAAAAATAATGAGATAGGAAGATAGAGGGTTTTAATGAAACCATTTAAAGAGCAAAGATAATAAGAAGTGATTAATTGATTAAAACGGAAATATTTTGGACAGTAAATAATATGATATATTATGTCCATGCAGGCCTAAAAATCGTCAAAATCTAGGAGAATTCTGATAGACTCCCACTAAGGCAGTCTGCGAGATTCCTTCGAATGCTGTACTAGAATTTAAATTAGTATACATAGTGGGGAGGAATCGATTACAGTTTCCCCTTATATACTGATGATAACTCTATATTTGACTTCCGAAGACGAACTATAAGAAACATATACATGTGTATTTAACAGTCATTTGCCAACTTAAAAAAAAGGGTTTGCAGCCCCCAATTGTACCTTCACTTTATTTTAACAAATTTGAAAAAATGATTTTTATATGTTTTTATGTAACAAAATGCACAAATATTTCTTAAAATATGTTCTTGGATGAACCCTCTGAGACGCTCCATGTCACCTCCACATGTTGTTTGATTCAACCTCGACAGTTGTCCCCCCCCCCATCAAGTCAGTGTACCCCCTATTTGCACCCCAGTCTCAAGAAGCTGACGCGACCACTGAATAGAAGACCAACGCAGGGTTCAATTGTAATAATTACATAAAAGATGAAATCTAAAAAAGATTTATTTAACGTACCAATGCCAGACTACTCAGGTAACTGAGTCTGAGTGAATAGCAAACAGTGGTCATTCTGGTCAGGCATTTTATGGTGGATTAATTGCACCAGTCAGCTGCTATATTTTGATTATACGTAACGAAAAATAAGGTTATGGCTTTCAGGGCTGCGTTATGCGAAATGGTTCAACAAAATACTAAGTATTCCTATCTGTAGACCTAGAACTGTTTTTAAAGTCCGTTTCCCGACGTTTAATCGTCTGTCAAGGTGATTTGCTAAATTGCCCCCCTCGATTGCACCCAGGAGTACTGGTCAGGCTACGGGCCTGGTTAGATTGTAATCATAGCATTTGTTGCAAGAAAATAAATCCATCATTTTGGTAGTTTTAAATTCATAGCTAACCGATTGACGCGCAATATGCGCACTTTGACCACCCCCCACCCCCAGGCTACGGACCTGGTTAGATTGTAATCATAGCATTTGTTGCAAGAAAATAAATCCATCATTTTGATAGTTTTAAATTCATAGCTAACCGATTGAGGCGCAATATGCGCACTTTGACCACCCCCACCCCCAGGACATGTCATTAATGGTGAGAAACGAACATAATTTGCCGCCGACGCAAATTTGGACAGGAAAATTTATTATCAACAAAGCAATGGCTGACTGGAGATTTTTTGCCTTCTCGTGTTGGTGAAACTCTTGAACTCTTGACAAGACTCTAGTTTGAGGCAAAAATGGCCTAAAAAAACCCGTTCGTGTGCTTGCAGCAGACGTCGCCATGGCAAAACGTGACAAGACTAAAAAAATACAATAAAAATTCCCAACCCCAATAACAAAACAGTAGTAAAGTAAATGAAAACTTTAATTATTCTGGCCAAAATATACTCAAATTTACAAATTACAAACTCTTAAATAATTCATAAAAGAACAAAATGAACAGACATTACAAAAGGAACTTAATCTAATCCGCCAAAGAACAAAATGAACAAATATCCCAAAAGAACTTAATCTAATTCAAATACAAAGAATTTAAATTCAGGGAAATAGGACGGGAGGGCAAAATTAAGACTATACGCGTCTGTAACCAGTAAAATAATGAACTCACTATTACAAACAGATATAATGAAAACAAGGTGAAAACCAATCACAGGTATTGAAAGGGTTAATCTGACCAGTGCTGACCTAAACTAATTTATACTTAAACTCACTCTACGAAGGAGAAAATAAAATAGTTAAAGGAGTTGCCAATTAAACATTTTATAGATAAATAACTAACATTTCAAAGGTCATAATTCACAGAGTCACTTAAGATGATCAAAACTATTCACTAATTAGTAATAATAACTAATAATTCATCAAGT
Source organism: Lottia gigantea (assembly GCF_000327385.1). Taxonomy (NCBI): domain Eukaryota; kingdom Metazoa; phylum Mollusca; class Gastropoda; family Lottiidae; genus Lottia; species Lottia gigantea. Next base: position 494,257 of record NW_008709979.1, on the reverse strand, counting down.
CATTTAATAACAGAGGTGTCCAGCTTTACATTTCATACATAGATCTCTTCTGTGTGGTAAACCTGCGTCGATATGACGATCTCGATTATCATTATCACATTCACAGTCTACTGCGTCACAGTTTGGACATCGCAGACGTTGAATTTCATACGGATCATTGATCGAGTCGCATTTACTACATTTTTGTCCATAAGCTGCCTAAAATAAGAATACAATTCATATGCAAATGCAGTTTTCTAAGGCTTGTCACATGAAATGTTTTCGGCTGCTACCAATGTTTCGTCAAAATGTCTATCGGGTTTCGTTTTGGGGTTCGGATCGTTAGTACTTATTTATATACCCTATAATCATTGTGCATTTTTGAATATATTCGTGAACATAACATAACATTAAGTGGGATAAGTTAATACCCATAAATCCACAAGTCTAAAATGGCGTTTTATAGTTTATAACTTTATATTTACAAGAATGGACTCATCTAAAAGTCAAGGGAATGGTGAAACTGTATTGTATTTTTGCAAAACCTGTTGGTGAAATTTGCAGGCGCCATGGAATGTCATACCATTCATACGCAGATGATACTCAGTTTTATCAAATCATAAGACCGCAAGGAGACTGGTCCGATCTGTCCAAACGTCTAGAAAAATGTTTATTTGACATTAGTGATTGGATGAGTGCCAATATGTTAAAACTTAATGAAGACAAAACAGAATTGATTATCTTTGCACCTAAACGTCAAGTGAAGCATCTAAACAATTTCCGTCTGACCTTTGACGGAACTGTGTTAAGCGACGCTTCTTGTGTGAAAAATCTCGGAATGTTCTTTGATAAAACCATCACTATGGAACATCAAGCCAGTGCGATCTCTAAAGCTTGTTTTTACCACATTCGGAACATTGGTCGAATTCGATCTTTAATTTCAGTTGAAGCCTGTAGAACACTAGTGTCCTCCCTAGTTACATCAAGGCTAGACTATGGCAACGCATTGCTGTACGGTAATAACACTAACATTATCAGTAAGCTTCAGCGTGTCCAAAACACAGCAACACGTCTGATTACACGAACAAGGATATTTGATTCAATCACGCCCGTTCTAATCGCGTTGCACTGGTTACCCATTCATTACCGCTGCCGATTTAAACTTCTTGTTTATGTGTATAAAGCAATGCATGGTAAGGCTCCTAGCTACCTTCAAGAACTAATTACGCCTTACAAACCCAATAGATCCCTCAGGTAGGAAAACAGTATGCGTTTAAATCCTCCAAATGACGTTCGAACAAAAAGCTACGGCGAAAGGCGTTTTGACAAGGCCGCGCCTACACTCTGGAACAGTTTACCATTGTCATTGCGGAATGTGAATTCTTTAGACGTTTTTAAAAAACAACTCAAGACTCACTTCTTTCGAACTGCTTTTAAGGATTTCTTGTAGATTTTATTTCATTCTATATACTTTTAATTGACTGCAATTATTTTAAACTGTTTATTTTATTTTTTACTTATTTTTATGTGAAGCGCTTAGAGTAATTGTTTTTATATAACGCGCTCTATAAATATTGTATTTATTATATATTATTTATTATAGTAGGAAGCAAACTTAATGCCTCAATCTCACTGGGAATTTATGAATCTGCGATGGTCTGCGATGGGGAAATGTGGAAAAGCTTTTCGATGCCTTGTAA